>NW_023615600.1:0-60001 GCF_013339695.2 Rhipicephalus sanguineus | reverse complement strand
AGCGAAATTTCATCTATATACCACAAAAGTTAGGAATATTTGATGATCATGACTCGTCCTTTGGTCCCAGCAAGCGCATGCATTGTCCTTTGCATTTAACTGTCGCTAACTCGGACGCACTTGGCCGCACACCGTGTGAATGTATTTTCTCGCGTATAACACGCACAAAATATACAGAAAATTTAGCGCTAAACTCGGGGTGCGGGTTATACGCGAATTTCGTTGCGCAAGTTGGCTTCACGGCAACGCAATGAAGGCGGCTTTGCGTCAATAGGCGAGTTATACACGTGGGTTATACACGAGCAAATACTATATGCAGGCTACCCTCGAAGCGTGCCGAGCGCGTAGCGCCGCGAAGGAGCGTGCCAAAGTTCGGTAGAGGCTAAGTGAAAACGAAGTGCCGAAGCTCCGCACTACCACAGTCATAAGCGAGAGAAAGGAAAGTCGAAACGCTTCGTGTCGTTTTACGACTTTGTTGCCTTTAATCTTTCTTCCGGTGTGTTAGCTGCGTACTTCAGCATATTCGCTATCGATAATCGCGACGATAGCGACGGCGGTCTCTGCCGCGGTTTTCTGCGCAGCGCTTCCGGCAAACGGTAGCGACAGTAGTTCCGTTTTCAATCTGTGCGCGCTGGCCGTGCATGTGCCTTCAGAACTGCGTCGTTGCTATCTCTGATCGCGTCTACCGTGGTTTTGGCCGCAGCATTGCATTGAGTCGGTGCGCGTACTTTCGACGGATGCGCGCGTACTTTCGTGGTTGCCCGTGGTTGCGTCGACACGACCGCATTTGTATTCACAGCGGTTGCGGCAGAATGCAGTTACGCTTGGACTAGGTGCGCGCTGGCGGCGCGTGTGCCTTCAAAACGCCATGGATGTCATTCACGATCGCAGGGCTTGTGAAGACGAGCAGTAGTTTTGTTTTGAGTGCTACGTCAAAACAATGGCGGGAGTTCATCAAAGATTCTTCCGCGGCCCGCACGCGCATAAAATCCGCCGGCAGCATCATGGCGGATGGACGATCTGTCGCAGAGTATCTCAATGGCGAAAAATTTACCGAGATGTGCGTGAGGTGGCAGAAAGCATGTCTCCGATGAAGACACGGGTCTTGCGATGCGGCCGCACGGCTCTGGCAACGAGAAATGGTCGAATTTCTAGCGGAATTTCGCGGCAATCCTAGGCAAGCTCCTTTTCCTTATGTGGTGGCACTTGCGAAAACTTCGTTCAAGCGGAAATACCCAGAAAAAGTATTCGTTATGACGAGACATTTTTCGCATTGTTTTCTATGGGCGGCTGACGGGGAATCGAAAATTATTCGTTGTGGCGGAAATTTCGTTGTAGCGGTATTCGTTATAGCGGGATTCGACTGTAGATGCATTGCCCTACCTTAAGCAAGTGCACTTCTGGCAAGTACACTTTGGAAAGTACACTTTCGACAAGAGGGTGTGCTTTTGGCCACTAGTCAAAGAGCACCAAAAAAAAAAAAAAAAAAAAAAGGTGTCACAATGCAATAGATGCACTGCAATGAGAAGCACATTGAGATGCAATGTATGAGTGATAACTGTATTACCCATGCTTAAAGTGCGCTTTGACCTAACAACAGTAGGACACCGGCCACATACCTAAAGAGCATGAAGGCAAAAAACGAATCAAAATGCACTGCATTCATTACTCTAACCGAAGTAAGTGCAATTACATTTACTTTGATGCCCTTTCATCACACACTACAAGTAAGAGTGCCCTGGCTCCACGGTGTGCACTTCGAGCCTCACTACTTCAAAGGGAAAAAAAAAATGACAAATGCATCTAGGTGCATTCTCATGACCACAGGAAATGTTGATATAGTTTACCAGAGCCACTAGTAATGCTACTTGCGCATCAGTTTTAAGTGACAGTGGTGACATAAGAAAGATCCAATGCACTTAGTACATTCAAAGCCCATCTTTTGAAATGTATTTATACAGACAGAAGCACTTGCTGACAATCAAACTCACTGCTAGGCCATTGTAATTTTTTCACAGATAATGAACATCCACATCTCTACACTTGACAATGCCGGTCTCCCGTTTTATGTGCATTGAGAAACTAAGCTTAGTGCAACACTAATCATCCTAACCTGCTGCTAACATAGCATTCAAGTGAAATGATGGCGCTTGAAGTGTCACAGCCCCTTTTCGGATAGGAGGCAAGCCATGGTTCACGACCATATGCACCGAAATCTCGATATACAAGCACTTCACTCCAGTTTTTCTCCCACAATGATTGTGTTGCCCAACACTGGAAGTCGGAACATGCAACCTCGAGCTCAACAGTACAACATCAAAGCCATCAATTGATGCAACAGGTCTCGCCATCTCGGAGCTGGCGGCAACGTTCGTAAAAAATTTGCGCACATTGTTTCACCTGGGCAGTCAGCCGCTTTTCTGATGGAATAAAATGGCATTAAATTGTGGGGATTGAGGCTTGCCCGTCGCCATTGCGCGGGTTTTTCGCCTATTTCTGCCATCCTCATGTCCGATCATGTCGCTCCCCTCCTCCGCCGTCCTACGGCGCTGGGCGAGCGGGGGTGACGTTAACCCCCTCACCCCGGCGCCGGATCGCGACGGTGGCGCCACGTTCGAGTCTCGCGTGCTCGCGTCTCGCGAGACGTCGCGCGCGGCGGGGGAGTCAGACTCTCTCTGGACCTCGTAGGGTAAGCACGCATTTTCTTTCCTGTCCGTCGGCTCCTTTGTTTGGGCTCGCTCGGACGGAGTTCGCCAACGGTGCCTTGCGCCAGCGGCGAGCGCTTACCTTACGTTGTCCTTTTCCGAACGCTAGGCTGAAGAGCGGTGCGGTGCATTCGCGCGTGGTCTTACTACGCCGAAACCGTATCAATCGAAGCCAACGCGAGCGGAGTTTGCCCTTGCTCGAGCGATCGGGCCCTATTTTGGTCGCTGATCGTGAGAGCACGCAGCATAGTCGCGAGAGAACGTTTCTCTCAGCGGCGTGTCCCCGTGAGCCCTTTTGCCCGCGGAGACGTGCTCGCGGCACCCTTTGTGTTGTACTTTCGCCCGTGGCGTGGTTAAGCCTGTTTTGCTTCTCCCGCCGCCTTTGGGAGCGGGCGTTGTACTGCGTTTTGTGGTGTTGCCGCAGGCAATAAAGTGTTGCGGATTTCAAGAGCAGTACTGTGTACTTGCCGCGCTACGCTCGGCGCCTTGTTTGCGCTTGAACGTACGTGTGCAGCGGCGCGCTAGTTCACGCGAGGCGACGGCAGACGCGGCCCTGTGGCTCGCTAAGTCCGAACCCACGCTAGTGGCCGTACTCCTGTGAGGTACGTGCACACTACACTGGCGCCCAACGCGGTATCAAAAGCTCATTAAGCTTTTGACTGCTCTTAGCGAGTCAGTACGCCTGTGCGTCTCGGGCTCGCCGCAACATGTCTGCTTCGCGGGATTTTTGTCCGTTGACTTTTCTGGCGGACGCCGCGTTGCACGAGAACGAGGCCAGTGCCTCGGTCGAGGGGCACCTTTGTGCACCCATACGTGTCGCAACCCCCTGTGGGGACGACACAAAGCGCCTGCCAGCTCCCTTTGGAGATGGTGCGTCGTTGCGGACTGGGCCCTTTGCCCTACCCGAACGGTGCGCTCAGGCGCCTTCGACTGCTGCAGTACCCTTCGAAATGCGTGGCAGTTCGACGGCACAGCGCTTTCAGTCGGTTCCCTGTGGAATTGACGGGGCGCAGGCTTTGGCCCTTGCCGACTTTTGCCCGCCGTCAGCCGTGCAACCGACAGTTCGACCGCACGCTGAGCAGGCGCCTGTATTATCGACGGTAGCCGCCCCAAGTGGCAATTATGTTCGACAGCAGGCAAATCCCTCTAGGAGCCTCTTTTGCTCTGGGAATGGCGCGCAGGGCGGTGGTCCTTTTGAAACCGCACCACTGATCGAGCTGGGAGACTGTTCACCTTCGCTCGACCGCGCCGCTAACGCACCAACGGCTTCCTGTGAAGCAGGTGCGACGCAGACGCTGCTGCAAAACGCCGTCGAGATGATCCAAGCGCTCTCGGGAGCTGTCCAAACGCTTTCGGCCGTTCCGAAACGCGCCCACCCCGCTGTTATGTTGCCTGTGCCAACATACAGCGGATACGGGGATTTGCTCAGCGCCCGAGACTACCTTGACTCTCTGTCACGTTATCAGAGAGCAATGGGTTTGGACGATCAGGAGGTGCTCGGGCGCGTTGTCCCGGCTGCACTGACTGATACGGCGGCGAGGTGGTATCGGCTTTCCGGTTACCGAGCAGCAACCCTCGAGGAGTTCCGCGCGGCCTTTCTGCGCGAATTCCTGCCCGCTGACTACGAGAGTAGGATGCGGCGAGAGCTCGAGCTCCGTACACAAGCTCCTGATGAGTCGCTTCAGGAGTACGTACGCGCGATGGATGACCTTTTTTCTATCGCTGAGCCCAGGGCCTCGAACGAGGAACGCGTCGAACGGGTGATTCGGCAGGCACATCCGACCTTTTCGGCGTACCTGCGTGGCGGTCGCTTCCGCGATTTGGAGGAGCTGGCCGCCGAGGCAAAGCGCATTCAAGGCGACCTTCTCGCCGCGCGTGCCTATCGCCCGCCGCCGCCAGCCAGCGAGGCCCTTGAGCCGCGCTGCGCATGGCGAGGGGCCGTGCCCCAACAGCAGCCCCACGGCGCTGCCTTTGCGGCTGCCAGTGGCTGCGCGTGGGAGTTGAGCGCTCGCGCTCTTGATCCCTATACGCACGAAAGGCGGGCAGCCTGTGCTGCACCACCTGAAACTCACACGAAGGGACGCCATCCGACCCAACGCAGTGTGGGTGACGCTCGTCGTGACGTATCCTTTGATAACGTGGCGAGCCGATCACAGCAGCTCGAGGCTGCTCCGTCTCGTGATAGAGACCGAGATGGAGTGCGCTGTTTTCGCTGCCGTGAAAGAGGGCACATAGCAAGGGAGTGCACCGGATCTAGGCCTCCTGTGAGGCAGGGAAACGGATTGGCGGGTCGTTCGTGAAGGCACGGGCGGCCCAACCTTTGCTTATCCCCTCTGCGTACAGGGCAAGCAGTCTTGCTGGTACGCACGCGCCGTTCATTCCGGTCATTATTGCCGGCCGTGAATTTTCGGCGTTGCTGGACACGGGCGCTAGCGCTTCGTTGTTCGGCGAACAGGTATTGTCCCACTTGCAGAAGCATTCGGTGCGCTTGCGGGACTGCCGAACGACATTCACTCTTGCGACAGGCGTGGCCCATTCGGCTGGCGCCGCAAGGTTGACTGTCAGATGGGGAGATCGAATGAGACGCGCGCGTTTTGTTCATCTCCCAGGGCTCAATGTTCCTGTGATTCTCGGTCGGGACTTTCTTTTGAAGACCGGGATCGTTGTGGACATTGCGAATGGCGGCTATCGTGATGGGCCCTTTTCCCAACTCAAGCCGTTCATCAGCCCTCCGGCGCTTACTGTTGCCTTTGCCGCAGAAACGTCGGAACCGTGCCACGCGGAGAGTTCGGGGTCATACCCCTGCTCAACGCATTCCTCCTCTCACAGTCCCCTTTGGGAACGAGAGGGCCGGCACGAACCGTGTCGCGCGCAAACTTCGGGGTCATACTCCGGCAGTACGCGCTCGTCGGCTCGAAACCCCCTTTTGGATCGACCGACACGGCACGAAGAGGCACCACATCCTTTGATCGCCTGTGCGACTCATTTGGATGATACACAGCAGGCTCGTCTGTCGGCACTTTTACGCCAGTACGACGAGCTCTTCACCGATCAACCGGGCTGTACCGATTTTGTCAGCCACGTGATCGAAACTGGCGACGCGCTTCCTTTGAAGTGTAACCCCAGGCCCGTCAGTCTCGCCAAAAGGCAGATTATCGACGGCTTGCTAGACGACATGCTATCGGCAGGCATTATTCGCCGTTCGTCTAGCTCCTGGGCGTCTCCAATTGTGTTGGTGCCTAAGAAAGACGGCAGTCATCGCCTGTGCGTCGACTATCGCCGTCTGAACGGAGTGACTCGTAAGGATGCCTATCCGCTCCCTACGATAAGCTCCATCGTAGGAAACCTGGGTGATGCACGGTACTTTACCACGCTTGACGCCTCGAAAGGTTACCTACAGGTCCGGATGGGTGAGCGTGACCAGTGCAAAACTGCTTTCACGTCCCACAGAGGGTTGTTTGAGTTCACTCGTATGCCCTTTGGTCTTTGCAATGCTCCTGCGACGTTTCAAAGACTCATGGACCGCGTCCTCGGGGAAGCAAAGTGGTCATACTGCTTGTGCTACCTCGACGACATCGTGATTTATTCACGAACCTTCGAAGAGCACTTGGCCCATGTTGCCGATGTGCTCGAGAGGGTGCGGGCTGCCGGGATGACGTTAAATCCCGCGAAAGCCCAATTAGCGCAGACCCGTATTCAGTTACTCGGGTTTACGCTGGGCGAAGGCTCCATTGAGCCGGATCGGGAGAAACTTCGAGCAATCCTCGATTTCCCCGTGCCCAAGGACGTACGTGGCCTTCGCCGCTTTTTGGGAATGGTTAACTTTTACCGTTCTTTCATTCCGTCCTGTGCCCGACTGCAGGCGCCCTTGACCAAGCTCTTGGGTAAGTCTGCAGTTTGGCGATGGGGGCCTGAGAAGCAAGAGGCGTTTTGCCGACTGTCTAGCGCCATTGCGGAGACAGCGCAGCTCAGACTCCCCGACCTGACCAGACCGTTCGTTGTTCAGACTGATGCGAGCGATCTGGGATTAGGAGCCGTTCTCCTACAGGAATACGATGGCGTGTTGCAGCCGTTGGCCTTTGCCAGCCGCTCCTTGGTACCCGCGGAGAAAAATTATTCCGTCACCGAAAAGGAGTGCCTCGCCATCGTGTTTGCACTGCGGAAATTTGACGTCTACCTTGATGGGACAAAATTCGTGGTGCAAACGGATCACAGTGCGCTCAGCTGGCTGATGCGGCTCCGTGAGCCTGCGGGCAGGCTGGCGCGCTGGGCTCTCCTGATACAGCACTATGACTTTGCAGTGCAGTATCGAAAGGGGAGCACCAACGTGGTAGCTGACGCGCTATCTCGTGCCCCATTGTCTGCCGAGAACCTTGATTCCGGTGCGACAGCCGCTAGCGGTGCCTTTGCACAAGCAAGCGTCGGGGGCGAAACAGCGGCTTCGCCGCCGTTCGGCGAAAGGGGCGAGTCCGCATTCGGACGAACCCTGGCTGCTATCCAGGTAAACAGCGCACCGCGAAGCCGGTCAGCGGGTGAGCTCTCCAAAGGCCACGATGCCGAGAGCGAACCCGTGACGCCGACGCAAGCGGCGGTTGCTGCGGTCCTGAGTGGGCGCGATACCAGGTTCCCCTTTGGGAGAATGGGAATCGCTTTCAGCAGACAAGAGCTACTGAAGGCTCAGCAAAGTGATCCGTTTTGTCGCGAAATTTGCGACGGTCTCAGGGAGACGGAGCGCCGTTACGCTGCTTGCCCTGCAGCGGGCGCGGATGGGGGGCTGGAACCAGCGTGTGTCGCTGAGTCCCCCGCGGATTCATATTTGCTGGACCATGACGGGCTCCTGCTGAAATTAGTAGCCACCGATGACGAGTCCATCGATCCGTTTAAGGTGGTTATGCCCAAAAGTCTGAGAGTCGCCCTGTTGCGATCCTCTCACGACGAACCCATGGCCGGTCACCTGAGTGGCTCCAAAGTTTTCGCAAAACTGAGCAAGACGGTGACCTGGCCCGGCATGAAGCGTGACGTTTATCGCTATTGCCGTTCCTGCCACGTCTGTCAAACGGTGAAGTCTAGGGGTGGCAAGCCACCTGGTCTGATGAAGCCGATTGTCAGTGAGCGTCCGTGGCAAGTGGCCACCTGCGATCTAATGGGACCTTTTCCCAGAAGTAAGCAGGGGTTCATTCACCTCATGGTAGTCGTGGATCACTTTTCGAAGTGGGTGGAATTGTTCCCTCTTCGGAAGGTGACAGCGCGAGCGGTGCTCGAGAAGCTGCAGGAAGTGTTTTGCCGGTTCGGCTTTCCGGAAAGGCTAATCACTGACAACGCTTCGTATTTCACCGCTCGGGTGTTTGGTGTAACGTGCCGTTCCCTTGGAATTGAACACTGCACCACTTCACCCTACCATCCCCAGTCCAATTTGACGGAGCGCGTCAATCGTACGCTCAAACCAATGTTGGCGGCCTTTGCCGAAAGTCAAAGGGACTGGGCAGACCATTTGAGCGAGCTCGCGTTCGCCATTCGAACATCCGAGAGTCGCTCGACTGGTTTCTCGCCCGCCTTCTTAAATTTTGGAAGGGAGTTGGCAAATCCGGTGACCAGTGTCATTCAATGCCAGCTCGGGGACGAGGAGACGCAGCCAGACTGTTCGGCGTACGCGTCACAGCTTCGGGACCGGCTTTGTCGAGCTTTCTGTAAAGCAAGGCAAAGTTTGGCGTCGTCTAGGGCTCAGCAGAAGGCCCAATATGACCGCAAGCATCGCGACCTAGCATTTGAGGTGGGCGATCTTGTCCTGAAGCGCAACCACGCCCTTAGCGACGCGAGTAAGGGGTTTTCAGCCTCGCTCGCTCCTAAGTGGCTTGGTCCGTACCGAGTGGAGAAAGCTTGGACTCCACTCGCGTACTTGCTGAAAGATCCCATTTCGGGAAAACTCAGCCGTGCCCATATCGCAGACCTGAAAGCCTTTGCATCACGGTCTGACGAGCTCGCGCCAGCGCCCTGTGGCACTTCGCGCAAGCAACGGGGCACACCCGGTGCGGCGGACCGCATTCGGACCCCGCATCGGTATAATCTGAGGAAGCGGTCACCTTTGTGATTTCGCGCCGGACGGCGGACTCTGTTTTCCGCAACCGAAGGCCCTCAGTTACTTTCTAGCCTCAGTATGCTAGCTTCCTTACGGCCAGTGCTCGTAAAGAAGTCGGCCCGCCCAGTTTGCTGCTAGTGTTTTCTGTTTTTATTTGAATACTCATGTGTATTTAATACGTTTTTCGGTTGTGTTTGCCGCATATTGAGTGTCATTCTGTTCTCTTTACTTTCTTTCCGTGTTTTATTTCTTGTGCCTGCGGAAGCATTCGTGAATACTGGTTGCTTTGCGGGGGGAGAGGAACGAAGGACGCTTTGCGCCTTCCCATGCGAGCGCGCGCGGTTGGCGACATGACACCACGAAAAGTGAGGCGCAGTGGCCTTGAACGGCGAACTAGCGCCGCGCTTGGCGAAAGCGCTGCTATGTGCGGTGACGTGTGTGTGTGCGTGCGTACGTGCGTGGTGCATTGGTGCGTGCCTGGAAGGAGTGCGCGTGGTGACTTCACCTCATCTACGTGGACACTCGGGTCAATGACCCGCTGACGCCGGACAGACCAGCGGTGCCCTGCTCTCGGCCGTCGTCGAGAAGCCTGGCTGCACTCTCCATCATGGCTCCTGCGCTAGGCCAGCTGACATAGCAGGTATGCCTGCGCTTTGCCGACTCCAGGATGCCTCGCAGCCAGTTCGGGTCGGCCTTATTGATTCCAAAAAAAGGCCGGCTGTCCCAGCGAGGTCTCCCGTCATTCCAGCCGAAAATTCGGGACCTACGCACCACCACCGACGCGGCGTTCGTCGGACTCTCACGTCAATCGTCGTCAAGAGCGACGCGCCATCGGTGAGCCCGTTCCCGGTGTGAGGACTTCAAGAAGCCTCCTGCCTCTTGCCACCGCCTCCCCTACACGCTGTGGACGCTCTTTCGCGCAAGCATCGCGAACACTTGCCTTAATTTTCTTTACCTTCCTTCCGCAGTGCCATTTTATTGTATTATGTGTTTCAAGCGTATTATCTTTGTTATTGATTTTTCTCGCATTATCATGTATTCATTTTTAGCAGCAGCTTCAGGGCTGGAGTGGGGCTAGTGGTTGCTCATGGCAGTGTTATTTTAACTGCATGGGTGACCGCCGGCTGCCTTTGCAGACCGGTAAAGGGCAAATTTAGGAGAGGGGGATGTGGGGATTGAGGCTTGCCCGTCGCCATTGCGCGGGTTTTTCGCCTATTTCTGCCATCCTCATGTCCGATCATGTCGCTCCCCTCCTCCGCCGTCCTACGGCGCTGGGCGAGCGGGGGTGACGTTAACCCCCTCACCCCGGCGCCGGATCGCGACGGTGGCGCCACGTTCGAGTCTCGCGTGCTCGCGTCTCGCGAGACGTCGCGCGCGGCGGGGGAGTCAGACTCTCTCTGGACCTCGTAGGGTAAGCACGCATTTTCTTTCCTGTCCGTCGGCTCCTTTGTTTGGGCTCGCTCGGACGGAGTTCGCCAACGGTGCCTTGCGCCAGCGGCGAGCGCTTACCTTACGTTGTCCTTTTCCGAACGCTAGGCTGAAGAGCGGTGCGGTGCATTCGCGCGTGGTCTTACTACGCCGAAACCGTATCAATCGAAGCCAACGCGAGCGGAGTTTGCCCTTGCTCGAGCGATCGGGCCCTATTTTGGTCGCTGATCGTGAGAGCACGCAGCATAGTCGCGAGAGAACGTTTCTCTCAGCGGCGTGTCCCCGTGAGCCCTTTTGCCCGCGGAGACGTGCTCGCGGCACCCTTTGTGTTGTACTTTCGCCCGTGGCGTGGTTAAGCCTGTTTTGCTTCTCCCGCCGCCTTTGGGAGCGGGCGTTGTACTGCGTTTTGTGGTGTTGCCGCAGGCAATAAAGTGTTGCGGATTTCGAGAGCAGTACTGTGTACTTGCCGCGCTACGCTCGGCGCCTTGTTTGCGCTTGAACGTACGTGTGCAGCGGCGCGCTAGTTCACGCGAGGCGACGGCAGACGCGGCCCTGTGGCTCGCTAAGTCCGAACCCACGCTAGTGGCCGTACTCCTGTGAGGTACGTGCACACTACAAAATGCACGTGCCACACGATGTTCCCCGGACGACGGCTCCTGGAGGCCTAGCCCGGGCCAGTGATTCCTCGATGGACTCTAAATATAAAGTTTCTTACCTACTTACCTACCCATACAAATGATAATGCCATTAAATGCATAAGCCACCTATCATGAGGTTACCTAACAAAACCAACAGAGAATGAAACCAAGGAAGGACATTGTAGTAGTTAACTGTGGTGTAGTAATTATGGTATGTAATTATATAATTATGCGAAGAAACTAAAGTGGACGAAAAGACAACTTGCCGCTGGTAGGGGCCGAACCTACCACCTGTTGCGTGATGCCAGCTGGCAGAAAGAGTGTTCCACACTTGCCATCATGGCTACGAGTGGCGCTGGCTTAAATTCCGAGGTTTCGATGCACAGAAATACCCAGAAAAGTGGAGGGGAGGCTGACTGGTGCCATAGCTCAATTGCTGGAGCATCTGGTGCGTAATCTGAAGGTTGTAGAATCGGTTCCTACCGGCGGTTGTCTTTTTTTCCACTTTAATTTCTTCACATTTATACCATAATTACTAAACTGCAGTTAAAAGGACTACGGATAATGCCCCTTACACCTTCCTTGGCATAATTGTCAGTTGTCTTCATTAGGTGTAGTCTAATAAGTAGCGCGAGCCCTAGATCCACGCCCCTTCTTTTGTTCTATGATGAGGTTCGTGCCATTGCTCCATACCACGCTCACCTACTGTTGTGACCCTCTCGCTGGTTTAGGACCAACAGTCCCACACGCAAAGCCTGACGCATAGGGGGCACAGTTCTGCCCGACGCTTGCACAAACACTCACCGCTGAGACCCGACGAGGAGATGGTGTCGTCGTCGTCGGTGATGCTGTCCGAGTGCGTGGCGTCCTGCTCCTCGGTGGGCACTGGCGCCACGGGTGGAACGACGGGAGCCGCGCGACCCACTCCCAGTCCGTACGATGCCTGCCACAGGGAAAGGCCTCGATAAGCAACCTCCCCTTGACTCGTGCATGCTGACATAAGGGCTCTTACGCAATCTAGTTCTGTGTGTAGCAATGTCAAATCAACGTGGTCATAAAACGTCAGACACACCCGTAAGACTACACTCAGACGTCATTATAACGAACTTGCATCTGACACGACGATAAGTTTGTTATATCCGAAAATTCGTTATGAACGTATATTCTTAACACTGTATCTATGACAAGACAATTTTTTATCTACTTTACTACAGTCGCCGACCGATAAATCGGACACCGATAATTCGGACATGCTCGGTAATTCGGACAGTCGCGCGGCACCGCCGATGATCCCATAGAAGTAATGTGTAAAGACGACCGATATTTCGGACAGCTGCGAGATCTACATTCGATAATCTGGACCCTGTCCGAGACTGTCGCGCACGCCGAATCGCCACCCATTATCTCCTCCGGCACCCGTACCATACAAAGTATGGCCTCAGAGATCAAAACGAAAGCTAATTGTTTATCTATGAGGCTTTATTTCGATCGCTACTTTACGCCTTAGAGATTTGTGATCGGAAATGCCGATCTTGGAGGCACTGGTCCACTGTGGGAAATCGTATCGACATCGCGAACATCCTACATTCCGGTTCCTGTATCGCTGCGCTGCTATCACCGCCATTTTGTCGAATGCGTCTGCGGTAAAGCGTTTTGCGCGCGCGTTCATTTTTATCTTGTGACTTTCTTTATTTTACGCTCTGCTGTATCAAAAGATCTGAGTTAAATGGCGCCAATGGTGCCTTCACAGCCAGCGCCGAAGGCTGCGCCGACGACAACGAAACGCGGCAGATACAGTCAATGCCGATTTTTCGGACGCCCGATTTTCCGGACATGCTCGAAAATTCGGACGCTTTCGCGGCACCGTCACCAACCCCATAGACGTCAATGGTCAAGAACGTCGGAAATTTCGGACGCTCTAACTTTTCGGCGTCCGATTTTTCGGACTTTCTGCCCAAATTGCAGGTCCGAAAGGCAATTGAAGTCCCCACCTCTGCCGCGTCTATCATCTCGTAGGTTCGAACTATCGCTTTCGCGAGTAGACTTGTTTACGACAGTAGCAGAGTCCAAAAGTCAACTTTGTCGCGATGCCGAAGTGTTATGGGGTGAAGCGGACCGGAAATTCAAAGGGGCCGCTATCACGGCGCCGTGCGGCGATGTCTTTGCGGATAAGCAGTGAAAATGCACGGAGGCGTGATGGCGGCAGGTGGCAAACGCGCCAGTACGGCTCAATCGCTGACAAGCCTTACGATAAGCATCTTCAATCAACTGCTTGATAGTGCATGTGGCCTGGGGCAGTTGCATGCGTAGTGCACGCATTTAATAGGCGAGAACCCAAACGCGCCGCGCCGCCATTCATGCTGCCTCTTTGTGCGACCGCTAAGTGCGCCGCACAGACGCGTTGCCTTCACGAACGAAACCAGCTCGTCATCGTACAGCGATCACATCACACTGGCGGAGATACAGGCGGACTTGGTTGCACGTAAGCGGAAGTGCGGGCAGCAGCGCATTGACAACTTTTTTCGGCCACCGGGACCCTGAAGTGTCAATAAAAGTATTTTTTTCTGACGCATTCGTTTTTTCGGACATTCGATAATTCGGACTTATTTACGTTCCCCGTGGAGTCCGAATTATCGGTCGTCGACTGTATAACCAATAATTTGTTATATCTGTGTTCATTACATGTAAGTTTGAGTGTACTAATTCCATGCAAACAGATCCACTGTAGCATGGCACGATTAATTCAGATTCCCATAAAAGTCTCAACGGTGATGCAAGCAGGCAAATATGTTCAACAAAAGAGTGCTCATTGGGTGTCTTAGTAAATATCTTCAGTTTGTTTGAAAATGTGTTTAAAGTTCAGATGTATTTACATCACGTTACAGTAGTGGCAAGCCAGTACTGCTCTTTAAACTGAACAAACAGTGCCAAAACCGAACTGAATATTGAAGAATAAGTTATGAAATGCTGAACAACTATTCTAACAATTAATGTATTGAACAATTCTCGCATACTATAGTTCGGTACAAGTTAAAGTCTAGAGAGGCCCGCCCCGCACAGATGACCGAAGCGCTGTAACCACTGGGTCACCGTGGCAGCTGTTGCTCAAACTAGGCATTCTACGGCACCTGTATATCACAGGGGAGTTGTCGTTAGTCCGTCCGGCATAGACAAGAAACTGTCCAGCCTTGCTACAGTCAGACCAGCTAGTTTAATTTAGGCATTCAGCTATCCAGGCACTCTAGCAGAGAGAGAGAGGACCTTGCGAATTAAGGCCATGGTATTAAGACTACATTAATTAATACCTTGCTAATTAGGATCTTCGTAAGTGAGATCGTGCAAACTAACACCATGCTGATGCAGACCACACTAATCAAGGCATTGCCAAATAAGACAGCACTAATTAAGGCCAAATTAAGTAAGACCTCGCTAATTAGAATCTTCCTAGTTAAGACAGTGCCAATTAACACCATGCTAATTAAGGTCTAGCTAATAATCTAGGTCGGCCACAAGCACCGTTGCTAGTCCTGCCTTGAACCACTGGTGCAAGCTGCCCAAACTTCTTTTCATCTGTATCTTCAGTGCAAATAAATTTGGTTGCTTAGGCGAAGCTGTGGCAGAAAGTGTGCACTAACGCACTATTGTTTACCGATCAATACCAACGATGCTTCTAAGATACTCACCTTGAGGCTGCTGGACTTGCGCAGGCCAGCTGTTGGAAAGCTGGGCGGAGGGGGCGCATCCCGCGACTGCGACCGTCGACCCGTGGTGCAGAGCCGCGGAGGCGGAGCACAGCGTGGCGCTGCCTCGGCCAGGGGCGGCGGAGGGGGTGCGGATAAAGGGGAGGGTCCCCCTCCTCCTCCGCCAAAGGTGACCAGGGTGGGCGGAGCCGGTGGTACTCGGCTCTCCAGGGAATCTGAACTCGGGTACGGCTGCTGCCGGTACAGCTCTGCACGCAAGAAAATTGCACTCTTTGAGACTTGTCGCCTGGCATGCCGCATTGCCGCAGTTTGTGTCGACACTCCTATGTTATGCGTCACAAAATTTTGTGCAGTGAAGTGAAGGCTGGAGCTTGTCTCTGCCTATCTGTGATGAAAGGCCAGCTGTGTGTTCCCAGAGGACTCGCAGAATGACAGAACATGTGCAACCTCAGGGCCTTTGCAAGGAATGACTCCAAGTGCTCTGCTTCAGTTCCTAAATTCACGCACTGTCTAAGCTGTGTCATCTATTGTAGCTTGTCTCACCAATAAGTAAATGGTTACACTTAGTTGGTCACTGTAAAAGTATCACTAAGTGAACTAGTGAGGTTTGCCAGATAAAAATAAAACATAATTAAACAATTACACAACTATTAAAAAGATTCAATTGATTTATTGTAGTTATTTAAGTGCAATTTGTTATTTACGAGTTTAGTGGTGGCGTACGTGGGACATCCAAGTCCCACGTGGTACAGCAGGCACCAAGAAAGGTGCTGTTTGGTATCTGACCAGCCACATAAATAGCAATCTCAAAATAAGTATACAGTAAAACCTCGTTAATTCAGATCTCAAGGGAGTGAAAAAAATGTCCGAATTATCCGAATGTCGAATCAACGAATGCATATCAAAAACGCACATTTTCAATTCCTTTATCGCATACCTTTATTTTGAGAAGTAGTCCGTGATGCTCGTTTGTTTTTTTGTGGACAGCTGGGCGGCAAAGACTAGTTTGCGGGCATGTGACAAACCCTCTAGCGCAAGAGTATTGCCTGGGACATCTAGAACGACGAGAGCGTCCTCGGCTTCTTTTCCGGTACAATGCACCGGGCGTAGTTCATCGCACGGACCTTCGTCAGACGCCTCATCCGTCTCACCGAGGGCAGCCCTGATGATCTCATCATCGTTCAAGTGACCGGCGACAACAACGCCATCATCAATTGTAACATAATCTGCAAGCTCCACTTCGGAGGGAAGTAGGCCAAGGAACACCATATCGTCGGAGGCCTTGTTTCTTTGTTATCGACACTGCCGATACGCCGATATGTCACAACGCACCGAAGAGGAGAAAAAAGCACAACCGACGCCTGCAGGTCTGCACACTATCCGTCAGAGGCCATGTTTCTTTGTTATCCATTCTCCGCCGAAGACAGGACGATGCGTGCTCCAAAATGCCACCTTGCGTCCCCTTTCATAAGTATGCGAAAAAAAAGATGTGGTTTTCCTTGGCCTCCGCGATCGGCATCGACAGCGCACCGTTGCTGCGGGAGCCCAACTCGGAGACCATAAGTTTGCACATGTGTGGCAAAGAAAATGCAATGCGATAAATATTATGGCCTCCGAGACACAGTGTCAGTTTCATTTTCGCCATTTTTGGCTTGCCTCCAGTCCGAATTAACCAGTGCGCGTGCAATTTTGCGTCCTATTAGCGAATGTTTGTTGCCATTGGGCTATGAGCATTTTTGAAGGGAGGGTGTGGGAATGACGAATTATCCGAATTAACGGGGGCCGAATTAACGAGATTCTACTGTAGTACAACACCAAGGCAGAGTGATGCAGTCCTGTACCGGCTTGTAGGCTCCTGCGCTTGCGCAGTTGGGAGGGCCGCACCAGGTGGTCGGTGCCGTTCTCGGGTGGCGCCTCGTTGTCACTGCTCAGGGACGCACCCCCCCGGCCAGGGGGGGACGACGAGGAGCCCCCTTCCGACGGCAGCTGCTCGTACAGGCCCTCACCCGACAGCCTAAAGAAAGTAAAGCATCTGTGGTTAGAATAGTTATGCAGGAGCGTCATTGCACTATCAAGACCGAATGAAGAAAATGACATTTATTAGCTTGTTTTTCTTCCACCTACAGATGGTGCCAAAATCAGCATACCTCAAAAATTTTGGCTAATGGAGTGTCTGTATTTTGATACACGGCGCATAAGGGAGTTTGGCATCTTGTGTGATTGAAGAACTCTGCTTCCCAAAGGCATGGATGGGACCAAAGCCATCATGTGCAAAGCAATAAGTGTAAGAATAAGAGTGTGAAGCACTGTTGTCGTTGCTGTATGATGGTTTCTGATAACTACAGCAAGAATTGCTTTCAATTCACTTGGACGATAGTGCCGCTTTGTCTATTTTGCATCTCTAGCAATGGCACGCATACAACACACCAATGTCCAGCCAAATGCAAGCGAATAAGAGCTCGACGCATGAAACCATGCTTTCACTGACCAGAAGGCAAGTCTGGATTTACCAATTTCCAGAATTACTGAGAGCCAAATTAACTAACAGCCGAAGCACAGCAAATGAGTGCCATTACATTATACTCATCCAAATAGGGAATCAAAGCCGCACTCTGTCACCACAGAGGATGCCAGTGAAAGTGGTGTTTACCCGTCGTGCTGTCCTCCCCCGCCAGTGAGGTGGTACGACTCCTGGCGGCTGGGCACTGGTGGCGCCCCGCCCTCGGGGGACTCCTCATCGTCGTCCTCGTCCTCATCGTCTTCGTCGCGGTAGAAGGCGCGCTCCACCTGCGGCTTGCGCTCCCAGGCCTCCTTGAAGAAGGCCTGGTAGAAGGCCCCCTTGTGGGGGGCAGCCGTAGACGAGGTGGCAAAGTGGGCCTGCAACTGGTCAGCCAGGGCGTTGCCGTCGCGCATCAGCTGCTGGGCCAGCTCGCTCGAGAAGAAGGCCGAGGCTGCGCTGGCCGCCTCAGTGACGGCCACGATCTGCATGGGCATGCCCGCCAGCCCCTTGGCGAAGGCGCTCAGGGTGGCCAGGGAAGCCCGCCGCTGGGCCGAGTAGACCAGCACAAAGCCGTGCAGCAAGTGGTCGCGGTAGGCCGACGCCTCATGGTACGACGCCAGCCGCACCTGCACAGATATGACGACTTGTGTTGACTGGTTCTGTGGCATGCAACGGACAGGTCTTCTAGCCCCGCTGCACTGGAGCACGCATTCACCTGCCATATGGGGAGGCTGTATGCACCAGCAAATGCATGTCAGCTTACTGCTGGCAAGGCGCTATATAAAGCTCCGATAATCTAAAAAAAATTAGTCGCTTGCTTCATTACCATGCCATCGGCTTCGTCACTGGCATTTCACCTCTATCGTCGCTCTGAAGCAACAGCTTTGATATGCTTACTCTGGCTCACATACAGAACTCAGGCTCTGCATTATATTGAGCAGAAAGAAATCATGGTAAGAACTGGCTGAATGCAGTACAGTCGACGACCGATAATTCGGACTCCACGGGGAACGTAAATAAGTCCGAATTCTCGAAAGCGTCCGAATTTTCGAGCATGTCCGAAAAATCGGCAGTTGACTGTATCTGCTGTGTTTCGTTGTCGTCGGCGCGGCCTTCGGCGTTGGCTGTGAGGGCACCGTTGGCGCCATTTAAATCTTTTGAGACAGCAGAGCGTAAAATAAAGCAAGTCTCAAGATAAAAATGAACGCGCGCAAAACGCTTTACCGCAGATGCATTTGACAGAATGGCGGCAATAGCAGCGCAGTGCGGGGATACAGGAACCGGAATGTAGGATGTTCGCGATGTCGATACGATTTCCCACAGTTGACCAGTGCCTCCAAGATTGGCATTTCCAATTACAAATCTCTGAGGCATAAAGTAGCAATTGAAATAAAGCCTCATAGATCACCAATTAGCTTTCGTTTTGATCTCTGAAGCCATACTTTGTATGGTACGGGTGCCGGAGGAGATAATGGCTGGCGATTCGGCGTGCGTGACAGTCTCGGACAGGGTCCAGATTATCAAATGTAGATCTCGCAGCTGTCCGAAATATCGGTCGTCTTTACACATTACTTCTATGGGATCATCGGCAGTGCCGCGCGACTGTCCGAATTACCGAGCATGTCCGAATTGTCGGTGTCCGATTTATCGGTCGGCGACTATATTTAAATAAACTTGCATGCGTAGCATGACCTTCCCAAGTCTACTTCTTGCTCTTGATAATCTCAGCTTACGCACTGTAGCGGACGCACGTACCTGGACGGAGCGCTTGCTGCTGCCCAGGAAGGTCTCCAGGCTGAGGCAGTGGGGACCTGTGGCCACAGACCCCGGGTGCGCCAGGAGGGGGGCCAAAACATGCTCCGGGGCGTAAGGGTCCCCACACAGCATGCACAGCAGGAGTCGCAGGTCGGGTCGGGAAGCGCCCCCCTCGGATGGTGGGGGCAGTGACTGGTAGATGTGCAGGCGGCCCGCCCGCCGCTGGATGCTCTCCACCAGGGCGGCCAGCGCCTGCTCCAGCCGGACGGGGTCCAAACCCCCGACGTCCACAAAGGGGCACTGCAGGCTCTTGGCACGGTTGATGCCCTCCTGGCGCAAGGACGGGTCGGCGGGGCCCGCGTACACGATCACCAGGGGCAGCCCGTGGAAGGGCAGCCGGTCGTCCTGTTCCAGGTTGGCCAGCAGGGTTTTTTCAAGGCTCTCACGGATGTACTCGAGGCTCTGCTGGCTCGAGTAGACACAGAGGCAGCCGTGCGGCAGGTCCGTGCGGAAGGAGTTGTGGGGCAGGCCCACGTCACCGTCGACGATCCGGAAGTCGAGCGCGTACTGGGCGCCCTTGTCGTCGAGCCGAAAGGCAGCCCCGTGAGCCTCGCGCATGGCCTGCGCCACTTGCTGGGCAGCGCCCCCAGAGCCCAGCACAACCAGCTGCAGGAGGCGGCCGTTGCCCCCCAGGGGGCTCCATGCGCCCCCTCCACCACCCCCCTGGTGGGCGCGTAGGAGCTGCTCAATGATGGCGTCCATGCAGTGCGGGTTGGCCGGGCAATGCTCCCGCATGGGGCCGTGCACAAAGCCCAAGTGCCGCAGCAGCATGAGCATTCGCTCCTGGTCCAGACGGTCCAGGGTCTTGTACCTAGATGTGTCAAACAGAGCAGAGAACCGGTTAGCCCCACCTTGAAGAGCACTGTGCACTCATCACAGCTGCCTTTGAGAACACCTGGTGCATATGAATTTCATGCTCGCTTTCTTTCATTGGTTCACGATGCCTCTTGCCCAAAGCCTCTTTTCTGGCAATAAACAAAGCAGAAAAAAATAGACAAGTGCATAGGAGGAAAAAAAAGTAAATGCATAACTCTGAACTAAAATATTGGAAGCGACAGATTTCAGTCCCCTAACAATCTTCCTGCGTTAGCAACATCCACTTGGTATGTTTCTCCGAGCAGCAATGTGAAGCTGCACATATGCAGTTTTCGCAGCGCTGCTCTAACGGCCATGGAATTGAGAGAAATGGCCTTCGAGGCTTCTGCCAATTTTCACATTTCCTGCAATGATGGATGCATGAAAAAAAAAAAAGCTGTGCAGTGGCTACGTGAAGGTGCATCTACAGAACAAATTCTCACAATTATTCTCCAGTTCTTCTTCTACAAGTAGCTCAAGAATTCGTTCACGTAGTCGACCTCCGTTAATTCGACCCAGAAGGAATTGTCTAGTAGGTTGAATTAGACAAGCCAGAAAAAAAAGACAGCTAAATGCTCCACAGACTCACTTGGAAGACTTTTTCCTACTGTATCACGTCATCGGGTCCGGTCCATAGCAGAAAATAAATATGACGCTAGTGCATCAGAACTACGCAAAAATGGAATGTACACCCAATCTTTTAGACCACTAGTTCTGAAGCTGTTTGGCCTTGAGGAACCCCCATGGCTTTTCTAGAGTGCCAGAGAACCCCTAATTTTTTCGTGTACTTTCAGTACGTGAACATTGGAGAGTGGGGGTAGAAGATGAGTGATGACGCTTCTCGATGCGCTCAACCACAGTAAAAACACCGCTGCACTGTCCTGTTATCTTTCGCCTCGAAGGCCAATGCTGTTGATGTGTCACTCGTGACAACAGACTTACTATTCCTAGGCTCCCTGTAGCGTAAAGTGCCCGCTGACCATACACTGCATGCTTCAGGCACCGCACGCCACAAGCAATGTGTTCGCGGCCGTATATTTACAGTTTATTTAAATGCACGGAGGCGTGATGGCGGCAGGTGGCAAACGCACCAGTGCGGTTTAATCGCTGACAACCCTTATGATAAGCACATTCAGTTAACTGCGCATGTGGCCTAGCACGGTTGCATGCGTACTGCATGGAAGCAAAGGGCCGGACATACAGAAAGCCTGTTTTATTTTTCGCAAAACAAAAAGAAAGCAGGCACCCACCACACTGCGAAATGTTCATACCGTATAAACGCGTGTAAGGGCCGCACTTTTTTTTCAAGAAATGAGGGCCAATTTTCAGGGTGCGGCCCATACACGCGACATTTTTTTTTAAAGTAAAAACGCACCAGTTAGCGAACGAAGAGCGTTTATTGCAGTAAACGACATTTCTTGCGACATACGTGCTCAATCGTCGTCACTCGGCGAGTCCTCAGATTTGGAGTCCGAGATGAGATTGTGTGCTGCGAAGCGCCGTCACCACACAAGCAGTCATCTTCCGTGCCATCCAAGCTGTTAGATATCCCGGCGACTTTGAAACTTCGGGACACAATGTCCGTCGACACCGAGCTCCACGCAGATAGGATCCACCCAAGTACAGTCGCCAAGGCTAGTCCCTTCACACGCAGCATGTCCGTTGTGAGTGCAAGACCATCATTCCGCGCTTCAGTCACATAGCCGAGCAAGTCTTCTTCCAAATCGGGAAACTTTCACTGCTCTCCTCGGAAAGCGCGCTTAGTGCTGTTGGTGTTTCGCAAGGCTTCTTTTTGAGCACACCAACGTCGAACACACTTCTCGTCAACGTCGAATTTTCTGCCGGCGGCACGTTTCCCATGCTCGAGAACATACTCGATCACCTTCAACTTATAGCCAGCAGTGTAGCTATTCAGGTACTTGCCCATCTTGCCAAAACGTGAACGCCATGTAGAAAACAAGCTAGCACGAAGGTCATCGAACAGTGCAGAAAACTACAGCAAATGGCTGGCTGAACTGCACAAACCATGGCACAAACCGAACAACGCGAACGCCATGCCAAAGTTGGTGATGCTAATGCCGATATGGATAGCGCCGATAGCGCGTTTGTATAGAGATGTGAGAAGCTAAAGAAAAAATCCTGCTTTAACCTTTAGTTGGCGGGTCTATGAATACTAATACAAAAGTTAAAATTTTTAGCCCACTTCACGAACATCTTAACACGAATAAAATCCAAATATATATATATATATATATATATATACACTCTGGTGACGATGATGATGGTTGCGGTTCCTTGCGCCATCTATCGACTACGCCTAGAAGCTTACGCGTGCGCGCATTTTGAATACGTATTGGTTGAGGAAAGTGTGGGTGCGGCCCTTACGCGGATTTTTTTTTTTAGAATATGCACTTCAAAAAAACGGGGTGCGGCCCTTACACGCGTTTATACGGTATATACGTCGGTCGTAAGGCTGCCGTATTTACTCGATTCTACCGCGCCCTCGATTGTAACGCGCACCCGTTTTCCGCGACCAAAAAAAAAAAAGAAGTACAACATCGATTCTAAAGCGCGCCCATTTTTCGTGAGAGAAATGAACAAAAGAAGTCCGTAGGAGTCCACCTTCGCACGTTCAGAAGAACAAGTATTTGGGTTTTAAAGAACTAAAGTTTCAAAAAAAGAAAACACAAAGTCAAACGGCGGGCCTTGCCGGTGAAACTGTCACCACTACGGCGGCGATACGACTCGCGTAATGGATCAGTCTTCGTCGCTGTCGGACAACTCCTTGTCGCTGTCAACGCTCTTCGATTTCGGCAAACCGGCCCTGCTTTTGTCCACAGAAACTTTTTCGTGAAGCTTTGCTGTAAAACAATCTTCTGCTTCTGTTTGCGTCAGTCTCGCACGCACGTTTCGGCAACTCCGAACGACCGCGATGCGGCCCGATTTCCGTCCGTCTCTGCACATGTAATAACTTTTATTTTAAATGCGACATCATGATGCACTCGTCGAGTATTTGGAGTGGGCACTTCCATGCCGTCGATGCGAACGCAGAACGGGATGACGAACTCCTCAGCACACGTACGAACTGAAATGACAGAAATGACCAGAATGCGTAGGAGGTGGCCATTTTGAAATGCCAGTGGCAATATGATAACAGAGTTTTTTTTTTTTTTTCGGTACTCGATTCTAACGCGCATGCGATTTTTCGACTCGTTTTGCCGAAAAAAAGGTGCGCGTTAGATTAGAGTAAATACGGTGAGCCTAAATACTCGTGTAGGCCACCGGCGATGCATCTAGTGCGCACCAAAGCGCTCGTTGCGTGCTCACTGTGCCATGTGAACGGTGGCGCGTAATGATGGGTATCACGTTAAGATACGCATCGAGCAACTCGCACAGCTAAAACATTTTTTTTATCGTGTATTGTATAAGGTACGGTATTACCGTCACTGCTAAATACTCTATTGTCATTTGAACAGCCAATATCCGTATCTCGACTAGCAGAATTACCGAACTGATTCCCGCACACGTTTTACGAACTGCGCTTACGAGCATGAATTGTCAGCGCTCCATGAACTCTGTCACTGCTGGTCCGCAAATCGCACAAAATTTAATGGTGCGCTTCAGTACTGTTACCACAAGGGTACCTCGATAACCACTGCCGATGTGCGAATCCAGCGTGCGATAGCCTCATAAAATACAAAACGCAGCGCAAATGTCCTTGTCTAAGTCAATAATGAAGGGCTATTGGCGGTAAAACGACAGTGGGTCGCATTTGCAGGGGTGAGACGGCTGAAATCGATTTGGGAGCAGTTTTGGGAGCAGCAAAATTTCAATTTAGGAGCAGGAGAACCTTGTTTGGGAGCAGTTAGCGGCATTTATTATGTCGTTTTTGGAGCTTGAAAAAAACAAATTTGTAGTAACTTGGAGGAACAAGCACATATTTTAATCGGCTTAGAATACACATAACATTCAAAGAGCCTTTGGAGAAAGCTTTTTTTAACAGATTATTGCCAGGTATGAACTACACTACCTTTTTACAAACCACGCAATTTATATAACCCTGGTAACAACATATGAAATAGATAAAAAAAAGTTTTTCCAAGTAGGTTCACTTTACATTTGAAAATAAGAAAAGAAAAAACATCACACTTCTCAAATAATAATAAAGAAAAATCCCGTTGTGATGGCTTTCGAGATAGCGCGCGCGCGCCAGTGATCGCGACCGCGCAAAGTTCAAAGTTGCTCCTCGCGCGACACTCCACCCCCCCCCCCCTCGCGTCTTCGTGTCTTTTAAGGCTTGTTAAAAACGGGCGGGGCGTTTCCTCTCTGCTTCGACGGCAGGCCTTCCGAGCGGGGTGATGTTATCGCATGCAGCCTCCGAGCGACGGCAATGGGCCGGCTCGTTTGCTTCGGCCGCGTACGTCGTCTCTGCTCGCGTGCTTTTACCCGCTGTAGAACATACAATTCGCGGGGGGATCTTATCAATTTGGACTTCGTACCGGAAGGACATGACGGCGACGGCAAGAACCCCTCGAGACTGTCCATATACCGTATTTATTCGAAAATAGGTCGGGCACGAATATAGGTCGACCCCTACTTATAGCGCTCTACGAGAAATAAAAAAAAATATTCGAAAATAGGTCGACCAATGTTTTTTTTTTAGAAACAGGAAAATTGAAACATAGCACACCTTTATTTACAATTAACTTAGCATTCTAGTCGCTGCCGGGAGTGTCATGTTCGTCAGATGTGCAAGGAAGGTTGTCGGATTCTTCGCAGGCATCCTCGGCATCCGAAATGACGTCGACTTCGCTGCCATCGATTGCGTTGGAAATGCAGCACTTTTTAAAGCCAGTCACGATAATTTCCGCTGGCAAGTCTTTCCGCGCGTCCTTCACCCACGTCGCAACTTCATTGAGGGAAGCCCTTCTCGCGGCGTCCCGTCGGTGTCATTGCAGCATCCTCCTTCAAGCCACTCTTTGTAACTCTTCGCCACCCGGTCCTTAATGTAGCCGGGACGTCATACCTAGCGGTATGACGACCAGGTCTGTTGGCCTTCTGCAGGGCCTCCTTGACGCCCGGAACCTCAGTTCTTTTTCAAGAGCGTCATGCCTGCCAGTTGCTGGGCCGCGAAAAGCACGACGCTATCCATCGCACGCGCACAGTCGGTCCCGCTGCTTCCGCCAACCCCCAATCAACTTTTACGTCGAACTCACGCTGAGCGGCACAATTGCTGGAATTCTCGGCAAAAAGTATCACTTGACGCTTGAAGTCAGCTGTGTAGCTCTACCGACGTGACACCGTCCAACCGCGCATTTGCAAATGCGAACCGTCACGTCAGATCAAACAACAAACAAAGAGTGAGGCCTTAGGCCAGTGCCAGTGCGGCTGCGCTGGCTGCGCGTCGGCAGGCAGCACGGCTAGGGGGCTAGGGACTTCACGGCCTACCTAGGGAAATCACGGGTTCCAGCGCAAACATGGCGGAGCGGCTGCATTTCGCGGGGGCTTTGAAAAGGCGGTGTGCAGCTATTGCACAAACTTTTTTTTCTTAGTTACTTAGTCGGAAAAGGCGAACGGGTACGATTTTTATACCAGATTTTATGGTATATAATGTGCGTATGTAGCAGGAACTGCTTGAAGAACAGCAGGCGCGGCAGTTGAACGCCATAGGTGCGGTGCTTTTGGTCGCTTTGATCGCGAATATAGGTCGAGATTCTTTGGTCACGAATATAGGTCGATAGCTGATTATGGGCAACATTTTTGGGAAAAAAAGGTCGACCTATATTCGAATAAATACGGTAATTGCTATCGCAATAAAAACTGATTGCACAAGAATTGTATAGTCACATAGCAGTACGTCTTTGAACGGTCAATGAATGATTCCGACTAGCACGCGATTGCGGCGACGCCTTCGCGCGTAACATCAGGAAAGAACAAAAGCGGTATGGCCACCGACGAACGCGCCAGTATGACCACCCCCATAGGCGTGCACACGAAGGGGGGGGGGGGCAAAGTCGATGCCGCCCATACTTTGACTTAATCGGAAGGAGGGGCGCTGCGATTAATATTTGCCCTCCCTGAAGGGCGAACCCTCAGGAAGCTTTCGAATAGCGTACGCAAAGCTTTGCGTTGGCTTTTCGCACAACTGCGCATGCGTCGTACGCTAACCGCTTGCGGGCTCCCGTTAAGTGACGGAAATAGCGGGCCGCAAACGCTGACACTAACTTAGCGTACGCTATTCGAAAACTGCCTAAAATAGAGCGCCTTCAGCTATCTGCTCGGCTGCGCGGGTGGCGTATAGCGTCAAGTGTACCGCACGCTTTTAATGGGTGATAACAAAAGCGCGCGGCGCCACCGTTCGCTGCCACCTCGTGAGGGACCGCCTTCAAAAATGCGTCGCGAGCGCAGAGAAACCTTACCCCTCGGACACTACGTTGTTACCGCTTGGACACTACACATATTTACAACCGCTCAGAGGCGATTATCACAGCACTATGGAAGCCTCTATTACAAAGGCGCGTAGAAGGACACGCTTGGGCGCGTTAACGTGTTCTGCGAACGTATCCCTGGCGCTGCTTCTAAAGTTACGTTTTCCCACGCTGAAGGTGACGCGGGCTTGAAAATTCTTGATTGTGGGGCCGTTCGGCGCAGTTCGGCGCAATTTTTGCAATTTTTATGCTTTTGGAGCAGCTTGGCGCAGGAAAACGGAATCGTATCAAAAATGCGCAATATGTGCAGCTGTCTCACCCCTGCATTTGTTCTGACCGCTTGAGGAACCCTAGAATGACCTTCACGGAACCTTTGGGTTCCGGGGAACCCAGCTTGAGAACCCATGTTTTAGACAAAAGAAACAAAGCATACTGCATTTCGAACTCTGGCAATAAGAGCAAGAAATTACCGCCAGAGCATTCCATACAGAAGGTTAACCAGCAAAGCTGAAACGTGCAGGCTGGAAGCTCACCTGGAGTCCTCTTGGAGAGCTTCGGTGATTTTGGCAATGTCCTCCTGGGTGATGACACTGCCGGGTCCCACATTGGCAAACTCATAGAAGAGCTCGGCGTGCTCCAGCAGCAGTTCCTGGAACTGGCACCTGGCACGCTCTGTCATCTCCTGCTGGTGTTCCTCATACACCTGCAAGACAGTCAGAATAGCACTCATGATGTTAGCGTGCACGGCTATGGCATTTCAAAGTGCTCAGCCGTCAACGAGCCGTCGCACGAGGATAGGCAGTACGTCACGAACAACTGCATACTCCCACAGCAAACGTACAATCCACAGACTAACGTCACGTTCGCGGAGAGATACGTAAAAAGCACCCTGTGACGGACACTAATTTGAGACACCAACTGTCCTCTCCTTACATAATGTTCTACACGGCAAAGTTTGTGTCATCATCCAAGGTTTGCTATGTGTACTCGTATGTGGGCATCAAATATTGTCAATATTGTCACGCGGTCGTAACGGTGAAGAAGGTGGCAGTTGCACTGTTAAAGACGAAACTCTTTAATGGTTGAACTTGTGCCCAGGAAATGAAAAGTCAAAGTCAATACACGCTGTAAACCGATAGCGGCGATCACAGTTGTCGGCAGTCGGTAGTCAGCTCGTCTGTGAAATGCGTCATCTTTTATGCATGCCTTACCAAACCTTCCAGCGTTATCGCTAGTGGTCATGTTAGCTCAAAATAAACTTAGTTACTCGTGTCCTGCGCGTAATCTTAGCAGGACAATCTGAAACAATCGCAAAGTTTCCAAACATTGCAGCACGGCCTGCGACGAGCAGCGGTAACAGTTTTTTGGGGGTGAAGGCTGATCACATTAAAAGAAAAGAAAGAAGCACATGGCAACCTGCATAGTTGTTTGTATTTTACATCACAGGAAAGTGTACATGCTAAATGAATAGACCAACTTGCCCAAGAATATGCTGTTTTGAAACATTATTCACGGTTCAGCGTGGTGGAAAATGCAGGAGATAGGAGAGTTCTGATACCAGTGCTAAAAGCATGCCAGTTATCAACAATTTTCAGGCATAGTTTTAGATGGCAAAGGCAATCTAAAGTGCAATTTTCATGCTACTCATTACTACGAGGTTCCGCAATGTTGCCTGCAGCCGCATCCTCCACTAGAATGTTCTACGTCTGTAACATGCCTCAAAATATTAAAGGGCTATTTCACAAATAACTTACTAAATGCACATACACTAGCGCGAAGAATGTTTCAGTACACTTATCATTAGCATCCCTTCGATATTTGATTCCAGTACGTTAAATCTGTCATGACCCAGCAAGTCAAGAAATATCTTTTAGCTAGTTCCATGCTGTGAAAACCGTTGGATGACGAAGCTGAAAGTGCATGAGTGTATGTGATCGATCACCATCATCATTTCGAGCATAATGATTACCATCATACAGCATTGTCATTTCGAGCAGTGTTTCATCATTTGGTATTATTTATTTATTCATTCCCCCTCTGGTCATGTGACCTGCGTGACGCCTACTACAAGTACTTCTGCTACTACTACTACTACTACTACTACTACTACTACTACTACTACTACTACTACTACTACTACTGCTACTGCTACTGCTACTACTACTACTACTGCTACTGCTACTGCTACTGCTACTGCTACTACTACTACTACTACTACGACAACAGCGCAGGGTAGACTACGACAACTTCACTGTAAAAAAAAATGAAAAAGTGACGCACGCACCTCCAGCAGGTCGGCCTCGGGCAGCTGCTCATAGCACTCGCGTCCCATGAAAAGGACGCGCACTTCGCCCAGGCTCTTGCCGGGCGTCACATAGCCAGTCTCCTCGAGCAGCTGCCGGAACTGGCGACGCAGCTCCTGGCGACGCTCCTCAGCCTCCAGGGCCGCCCTGTGCTCCTGGAAGCAGGCCTCGGCCTCGTGCCTGGTCAGCAGGGCGTACGGGATGCGGCCGTCCTCCTCTTCTTCCTGGTCGTCCACTGGCGACCGGTCCTCCCACTCGCCCCCGTCGTCCACAAAGTACTGGTCGAAGTCCGCATGTGGCCGCAAAAGCTCCTCCTTCACCGTCGACCAGTCGCTGCAACGTGGGCGGGGTGTCGTTTAGCAAACAGACAAAATTTCACCAGAGTGAAACATTGTCGTGGCAGTGTAATAGCCAACACGGAAACACCTTTGTTATAAGCGTACAGTCGAACCTCGATATATCAAAACAGTGTGGGCACCCCACAACAGTTGGATATAGCCAGAATTCGATATATCGAATCACATCAAACTCTTGCGCGCTTCAAGCAATGAACCATTTGTGCCAAAGTGACAACATGATCGTGAGGACGGCATGGCAGCAAGCGATGCATGCAATAAAACTACAGAGTGTACAAACCTACCTTTCAGATAGAGAACCTCTGAAAATACAAAGAACAAGCGCATTATTCTCCCCTGGCGTTTCCAGTCTTTTCGGCGCAATTCATGACGCCAGCAGCCTGTTCACGTGGCGTCATGAGGATATAAGCTCTCTCAACTGGTCCGTACACAAGGAATATCAGTCTTCAATTGCCTCCTACCCTAATTGCCTTGCAGTCGCATGCCCATTCTGCTTTGTCTCGCATGACTATCGTGCGTAATCAACTGATTTTACTTCGATTTGTGCATTTTCAATTGCGCATGTGGAGATAACAGCATGTAGCCAAAAAGCGCGAAATCCTGATAGGCTCAACGCTTAGTGCTGACATTGTCCACGTTTTACGTAGATATGTGGAGAGGAGGATATAGCACCTGAAGGAAGGGTAGTGAAGGCGAGAAAGACACCACTCTCTCGGCTTAAAACTCGGAGTGGTTTAGGGGCCCTTTAAAATGAGAGAAGTGCAAACAAGACCGAAGTTTGGGGGTATGTGGAGGATCAAGATGATGAGAACCTGTCTAACGAGAAAATGTCATTGGAACCGAAATTATCGAAACAAAGTCGTCGAAACATCAGCACTAGTGACAACATTTGATGCACACCTTCTCGTCAGTGAAATGAGAGCAGTAACTGGAAAGTAACAGCTCAGCAAGTAGTGTGTGCTCACCTGTCGCCCAGGGCATCTCGGTTGGGTAGCAGCTGGGCCAAGGCCGTGGGAAGGGCCCGGAGGAAGCCCCGGACGCGACGTGCCGTGTGCTCCTCCCGTAACCGTCGCACATGCTTCTCGAAGGCTAGCCGCGCCGCTGCTCGGCCAAACAGGGAACAGAAGCGTTCGCATTCTGGTGCTCCCAGCAGCCTTTGGCTCCAACCGGCCCACTGTGCGCGTGGGTCGGTCACCTGGGCTCGCACCAGCGCCTGTAGAGGGGCACAACGAGGAAGTTGAGTGGTTTGGTGCATGATCGCGAATACAAAAAGGAACATAAAAACATATCGACGGCAACACCCTACTGCACATGATATACGCAACATATCACTCTGCATTGTAGCAGAGTGTTAAGTGACAAATTCCTGCAAGCTATTACAAGAGTCAACACATATGCACAGACGAGCGACGAATGCTATTTGAAACAAATGAAGACAGTTTATACCCACAGTCCCCCAAGTTGCACTGTAGTTACTTTTACACGAAACTAAAAGCTTATAAGGTGATATACAGGGTCGACCACATCTAAAGTGAACACCTCATTAGTATTCAAGCCGGTAAAACTAGACTTGTTCTACTTCACGAGGGAAATGTCCGTTATATGACGTGTAATGATGGTGTCTATAAACGCAATAATAATTTTCCGAATTGTGTGTTAAGCATAAGCTTCTATGAGGTTTTGTATACTAATGAGGTGTTCAACTTAGATGTGGACAACCCTGTACATAATTTGGTCCAGGTCGTCCACTACAAACTTCATTTGCACTGTTTTCTTTTTTCTTTAAAGGGGCCCTGCAACACTTTTCCAAGTAGCCATGGAATGGCTTCACTAAAGAAGCTTATTGCCTCACGAATCGATCGCCGCAAAAGTTTTTATTATCCGTCCAGTACGAACGGAGTTACAAAGATTTGTAGCACGCTGTAACTGCTTTCTCTCTTCTCTCGTCCCAGTGAACGCGCTAGAAGATAAGCAGGGAGAGATGGCACGGGGGAAGAAGGTATGTCCTGTGCATCTCGTGATCTTGAGCCCTTTTTCTTTTGCTGAACGCGTGGCGTACTTTCAGTGCGATCGCATACCGCGTGGACAAGTGGCGGCCTCCAGCAGCGGCTGCAGTAACTACCGAGACCGCCATGTTCGAATCAGCCAATGGTGTGGAAGTTGAGTCAATGACACAGTGATTTCGAGTGAATAGCATCATTTGCCGAGAGAAGAGGAAGCAATTTTTGGCCGATTTCGAGAATTTATTGTAAATCCCAGGCCGCGTGCTCCACTATAATGTTTGGCTCCCGTGTTCTCGGGAGCCTCGACTCAGCAGCGTTTTCTGACCATGCTGAAAAAGTGCTGCAGGGCCCCTTTAAATGTCACACCCTCCCTAATTTTTAGCATTCTTTTTACAAAACCGATTTCTTATTCTCCCAAACCATGACACAACATTGTAAAGCTGCACAATTAAGCCGAAATTCCAAACTTTACAGGAAGTTCGGTAGAGTCAGCGGGTACTATGTGATTGTGACAACAATGCTGCAAGCTATTTTATATCAGAGCCTTTGACCTGACCGAGGCAAGAGCGAACCCCCTCTGGACACTGCCTGGACTGCCTGGATAAAGGGAATGCCAGCAGCACCAAAGGAAACTGGGAAAAAACCGAGACAAGACAACAGAGACAGGAACAGGAAGGTTGCCAGCATCATTCCTGTTCCTGTCTCTGTTTTATGCAGTTACCTCTGGTGCTGCTTGTGTTCCCTTAAAGGCCTGCGACTAGAACCGGTCGCGTGACCTTCTGCGACTGGCGACCAGAAAAGCAACTAGGGCAACTGACGTTCACACCTGCGTGCGACTGTATACCCGTCGCCTCACAGAATTCCCGTCTGCTCGCATTGCCATTGCCCCGTAAAATAAGCTGACATTCTGTTCCTTGCGCATCTGATTGGTTCAGAGGTATACGACTGCACTTACGCAACCGAAAAATCGAGTAGCGATGACTGAGCCAAAGTAGTTGCTTTGGGACCAAAGCAGCCGTGTGCGACCAGTCGTTTCACGAATAAGTTGGTCACGCAACTGGTGCTGGTCGCAGGCATGAACGAGCCTTTACCTAGAACTATATACCAACTTGCCCAACAAGCCACCCTATTGAACTTGCCTGAAAGGCGTCGGTGGCCTGATCGAGGGCCTCACGGCGTGCCCGGCTGGCCTCGAGGAACGATGGCACCCGCCCCGCCCATCGGCTGGATCCCTTGGCACCCCGGTCGACCAGCTGTGCCACTAGTAGAAACGCCAGGTCCACGTTCACGTTCTCGTGGGCTGACGTCTCCACCAGGGGTACCTGGCCCCTGCACGGCAACAACAAGGAGATGATAAGTAAGAAAGCTTGCAAACGTTGTCTCTCTCTTTGCGACACGCATTATGATCAACTATCTGTAACTGTACGAAATTTACACAATTTGATGCCAAGGTCCTGGAGACCAAATTTAAAGCAAGTGCTAGTGTTGGTACAAATTATAGTGCAATTTACAGCAATTTATTGTAATTACAACATTAATATCATCTTATTGTACAGTCAGTAATGTTATATTTCTTCATAACTGAATTCAACGACCTACTCAAATTGCACGTGATAGAGTTATCTGCTGGTAGCGAGCATTCCTAAAAAGCTAAAAAAATATTTTGAAATTCCTGCCAAAACTCTCCACGTCCAACATCTTGTCAAACACGTCACTGTCTTCACCAAAGCTATCATGGGTAGCAAAATATCTACTCCAGAAGTGATATAGAGGAACTTTAGGCAACGAGAATGCTAAATTTACCATTATAGTTCAGTGTTTGTAGTCTCTCCCTTGCCAACAGTGCACAGATATTGCAAAAGTAAGTCGCGTCTCCAAATGAGGACACAGTGTTGCAAAGGGTTATTACCATTCATGCAGTGTGCATACATACAGCATTCGCATGATAAAATGCAACATTAAAACCCCAAGTAGAGCTACTGGTATGTGCAACTACTCCAGATAACCTCATTATGTTGCTACAAATCTGGCCTCTAGAGGTGATGTTAGTTCTCATGTAAGCGTACAAGGCAATATACCAATGTAACCGGAACTGACAGTGGTGGACACGAAAGTATGTGCGTCGCTTAGCTCTAAATTGGCACATTTCATACTGTGAGAATTGCGCCTAGAATTAATTTAGTATGTTTGGATGCAGTGATGCCCCACAGTCACCCCCTTGCTGCTACTAGTTCGATATTTTAAATGATGGTTAAAGGTTTAGATAGTACATAAATTGCAAATATTTGCCACAGATTGTTCCTGCAGTGCAGTTCAATAAAGAATTAGAAATTACGTTGATGTTTTTTAAATACCCACAGTGGCCCTCATTATGAGGGTATTACGTGGGAGAGGGGCAGACAGGCATTGATTACAGATTAGGCATCATGTCAACAAATAATATAAAATACAAAATAACATAGTCAAATACATAATGTACAACATCAGTTTATGAACAAGGACCGCAAAGAAAACATAAGAACGTATTAGGGGGACATATAAGACAATTTGGCCATTGTAATAAATATAAAACAGCAACAGAGATTCCTTCCTTGCCATGGACTAGCTGGTTTCATTCATGCATTTCTGGTAAAAACAACCAAGCAAAAGCTCAGACCGTCAATGGTCCACGTTCCACTTTTTAACAATGCTATAGACAAGCTGGTTTTTGTCTCGGCGTTTTGTCGTGCTTCTGACAGACGGCACCGCACAATCCATGGGGCGCATGCAAGCACGTGCGGGTTTACTGTAGTTTAGCAGTGGGTGAAACGTGTTGGCGTATGAGGCCTTTAAGAACACCTTGGCCATTCTCAAGCCGAATTTGGGATACCAGCGTGGGACTGCAGAGGCTAATTATGTTTGGACATGTTGTATATGTCTACGTAATAGTGGTTGCAGCATGACACAGCATTTGCCCACTTTTCACCAAGGTATGCAGCACAAAAAAAAAATTTTTACTAAAATAAAATAAAGTTTTGAGGTTCTTTCTCTCTTTCCAACGGTTGTTTTTAGAATTTTCCTGTGGATTATGTGAGTGCTAGGGCTTGTGCCAGACTAAACTACACACAAAAAAAATTTAAACATTCATCCCCATCTTATCAAGTGTCATGCTCAGAAATAACCCCTTCAGCAGCGGCATGTACAACTGTACACATCAACTACAGAGGTGCGTCACGCATCGCGTGTTTCTTCAAGTGGCTTGAAACACAGTGTGCACAGTTGAACACACTTCCCGAGTGGACAACTAGCGCTCATTTAACTTCATTGTGCTGCCCATTGCTTCAGAGGATCGTTATGCTGGCGACACTACTATGTATGACGATCGTTCGACATGAGCTTTCCAGGACCAATGTCAAGAGCATTATTTTTATTTGCTCTAAACGAATACAATCAAAACCAAATATGGCATGCATTTTGAGCCTAAGATTTGATTCTTTTCATGCAAAAAGGGAAAATGGCTGATTGCAGAATAATGAGATATTTAAGTACATGCTAATTACGATTAATTACTGAAACTCACACAAAACAGCATACTACCACATTCTCTTTCATGGGATATAATATTAAGCACCTTAAAATTGTGTTGTGTGGACTTGACACATTTTCAAACAGTCCATCATAATTCACGCCTGAAGGGGATAATGTGAATCAAATAAATATTCAGCCAATAATTGAATATGCAACTATATTTGCTCCTTTTGGGAAACATCCCAAAAGGCCCAGCTGAGAAAACAAAAGGGATACAAATCTAATGCCAGTTTGTCCTGGGCAGGTACGGGTGACAAAATAAGTTTGTATAGCGATGAAAGTTGAACTAATTATAGGGAAAGTTGTCATCCTGTAGAAGAGAGCTGAGGCTAAAGCGTTACTAAGCAGTAATGCCTAAAAATTCGACAATCAATATTTCAAGCTACCAAATTATGCTAAAGTAGAAGCAATAACAGTACAACTGACTAACTCCGTAAAACTGACCACAAAATGTCATGCTGTACAAGTCAATTCAAAGATGAACCGAGACCAACTGGCTAAGTTGTTTGTTCTGCGACCATTATAGAGTAGTAGTAGTGACTGAGAGGGAAAAGATGCTTATTTCTGAAGCCCAAAGGGGAACATGGCACAGCGTTGATGGGGAAACTAGGGAGAAAGAAAGAGGGGTAAAGAAACAAAGGAGTCATTTACATAATATATACTAGACGGCAACTAGGTCAAGTTATCCACAGCAAATTCAAATCGCGCTGTTACTGCATTTCACCACCAACAAGATGTGGCCTCAGTAGCTGGAATAAAAAACTGCAGCTTCGAACTTGGCAGCTTAAAGGGACACTAAAGGCAAATATTAAGTCGACGTTGATTGTTGAAATAGCGGTCCAGAAACCTCGTAGTGCTGCTTTTGTGCCAAGGAAGTGCTTATTTTGAAATAAAATCACGTTTTTAGTGGTCCGCATCGCGTTAGCGCGCTTCAAATCTCCCGCCTGAAAATACGACTCTCATACGTCACTGCTGCCGTGCCCAACGTTGCCCGCTTTTACTGCGCGGCCGCCGACACTAGTAGCAGCAGTGCGGAAGCAGCGGGACCCACAGTAGCAACAACGGGCCATCGAAGCTTGCCGCAATCGCCGCAATAGATGTGGACGGAGAACTTGACAACGAGACGTTGGCTCGCGACGCTGGGCTCCAATTCAGCGACTTGAGCCCCGATGAACGCGGTATGCTGCTGAGGGCTCGTAGTGCCGGCGTCATTGCGTACTATACGATAGCAGCCTCGGCAGCGACTCTCCCGAGCCCGAGCCCGAAAGCAGCGAGGAAACCAGCAGTGCGGTGTCGGGCGACGAAGCTCATGCGGCATTTTGTCGAACTTTCTGTCAGAGCGACTTTCACGAGCGCGCAAAACACACGCGGGCAGTACGCGATCCCGAAACTACCACTGAGACGGGCGAGGCGCAGTTCGGCGAAAACGGAACCTTTGAACCACGCGCGCCGTTCCCCATGGCAACGCCACGGATGTTTTTTTTTTTTTTTCATGAATCAAGCGGGAACGAACAAACAGCATTTTATTACGTCTTTTGATGCTCGGAAGGTTCTTTTTTTACTGCTGCTAGTTTGATTACTAGTGATTTATTGTAGGCCGACTTCCATACGTCATCGGGATCACTTCGAAAATGTCCCACTCGTGGCGCTCATCATGTGATACATTTCGCTTAATTTCTCGGTAAGTAGGGCACTGCTGTTGATAATATTGCCGTTTTAGAAGCTGTCATACATTGGGCTTTCACTCTGACATGAATTGTTATTTGCCTTTAGTGTCCCTTTAATGTCATAGCCACTAGGCTACCACTAGCACTGAAACCTTATACAAAGTAATCGAAAGCCCCAGAGTGCACTAAATAATTCACTACATATAACACCCTTTCTGCATACCATCAAGCAAAGCAACACTGTCGACGCAAGTGACCATCTCCAAATACATCCCGAATGCTCCTGTTTTGACATTACGATCATATGTGCTTCCTACATTAATTCTCTTGGAGCTGAAGATGGTATATAATTCTTCCAGTGTGCTCACAAGTTTGGCATGCCCAGAAGGTGAGTACCACAGATCTTCGTGATCAAAATTTCTGATAAAGTTATTGTCTGGATTGGACTGCACCAATCACACGTAAACTGATACAGATATGGTGCAAACCACCAAAGCGATGTGTACCACAAACACGCCCACGTTCCTGCAGGTAACAGCGTCCTATGAACAAATTCATAGCTGCAGCGTCTCTCGCCTCCGCTGACACACGTCATGGACTGGCAAACTTTCCAATATTCCCGTGCACTAAAGCATTCCTTCAGCGTGCACCAGGCATGCTTGTGCTTTCATTGGTGTGCAGTGGTGATTTTGCTTGTTCTTTGTAGAGTGGTTACATGTTGCACCCAATACTGTGACAGCTTCAAATGAAAAGCCCCTCTGATGGCAGAAGAGCTCAGAAATAGTGAACCTGCTAGCTGACTTGATATGGACAAATCAACAAACCGGGAAGGACGGAACCGGCAAGCAGACAACATCCAACGAACACAAGCGAAGTGCTCTCGCTGCTAAGAAAGTGTGCTCTTTTGGCCGCAATATTTCATAAATAAAAGTAATGTTCAGCCGTAATGCTTCGCGTTGCAGTATTGTTTATTCTCGTCAGCAGATGAAGAATTCGTCCCTGGCAATAAAATCGAGTAAGTACAGTACCATGTCAGCACTTGCCGAATTCCCCCATTGAGCGAGGGAGGATGTAGAGCAATGGTGGGAATAAAGAATTAATACATCAACACCTCAGCAGCAAGGAGAGAGGAGTTTCTTGTTGCAAAAGAGGTTTGCTAGGAAACATTTGACTAAATGGCAGTGTGGGATGCCGTGTCGATGGAAGGAAGCGTCCCAACATAAAACATAAAGACTGTTTATTAACGGAGTAGCAGCAGCGGGGCGAGCATACCGACGCTGCGCTCAGTCGGGTAGCGAAGGAATGATCACTTCCGAGCTTGGCAGCTCGGGTTTATAACCGCCGCCGGTGACGTAAGCCTCCGGTGACGCTGCGGTGGCGCTGTCCCTTATCGGAGTTATCGGAGACGTGGTGTAGCATGAAGCCGTGTCACGCCGGGCTGGATAGTGACGAGGCGGAGGCTGCGCCGGTTTGTGCGCAGTGTGCTGCCACATCACCCCCCCCGCAGAGTACAGAGCCCTCAGGGTCTGTAGAAATCTGGGAGGCGTACCAGACGTCCAGAGCGTGTCGTGACCGGAGCGGGCTGCGACATTGGCGGCTGTGGATGTATGCCTGTGGATAGAGTGGCGCTGCCTGGTTCGTTCGCAGCGATGTATGCGGGCTTGAGCCGGTCAATCGAGACGCGGACGTCGTTCCCGTTCAGGCGCAGAGTGAAATTTTTGTTGTCGCGATGGACGACCAGGTAGGGTCCGGTGTAGGGTGGCTGGAAAGGCCTGCAGACGGTGTCGTCGCGGAGGAAAGCGTGCGTGCACGATGCTAGCTCCTTGAAGACGAAAGGTGTAGGCTTGCAGTGGTGGGCTGCAGGTGACGGGCGTAAGGCGGCGATGGTGCGTCGGAGCCGGGCGACGAAGTCGGTGGGATCAGACGTCGTAGTGCTCGATGGCTGTGCAGCGAGAAATTCACCTGGGAGACGGAGTGGTTCCCCGTAGACGAGCTCTGCTGGTGTAGCGTGGATGTCCGGCTTGAAGGTGGCGCGAAGACCGAGGATGACGGCTGGGATGGCCTCGAGCCAGGTTGAGTCCGGGTGGCACATAATGGCTGCTTTGAATTGTCGGTGGAAACGCTCGATCATTCCGTTGGCGCAGGGGTGGTAACTGGTGGTCCTCAAGCGCTCGAAACCGACGGTCAGCCCGAGGAGCCTGAAAAGGTGCGACTCGAACAGTCGCCCTTGGTCAGTGGTTACGCGGCGGGGGGCGCCGAAACGAGCAATCCAGCCGGTGAAGAAGGCCGAGGCGATGTCTTCCGCGGTGATTCCCTCGAGGGGCCATGCCTCGGGCCATCGAGTGTACCGATCGATGGCGGTGAGGCAGTAGCGGTAGGGGCCAGCCGGGGGAAAGGGTCCTATGATGTCGAGGTGGACGTGCTCAAACCGACCAGAGGGCTGAGGGAATGTTCTGAGTGGTGACGTGACGTGCCTGGTGACTTTAGCGCATTGGCATTGAATGCAGGAGCGCGCCCAGGTGCGACAATCCCGCTGCATGGAGGGCCAGACGTAGCGGTCAGCCAAGAGGCGTGTCGAGGCGCGTATGCCGGGATGGCTGAGGTTGTGGAGCTGGTTGAAAAGACCACGGCGATGGGACAGGGGTACATAGGGCCTGCTTCGTCCTGTCGACATGTCGCAACAGATTGTGGTTGTCGACCCTGGGATGGGGACTTGTTGCAGCTGAAGTGAGGATGTGCCCTTGAGAAGTTCCTGCAGTTCGGTGTCCGTAGTCTGAGCCTTGGCGAGGACGTCTGCTGTTATCTGCACAGAGCTGAGGGCTGCTACACGTGAAAGCGCGTCGGCGACCCCGTTGTCTTTCCCGCTGACATGTTGGATGTCGGTGGTGAACTGTGCAATGAACGAGAGTTGGTTCTGCTGTACAGGCGGGAGTTTGTCGCGACAATGAGAGAAGGCGTAGGTAAGAGGCTTGTGGTCTGTATAGATGGTGCAGTTCTGTGCTTCGAGAATGTGGCGAAAGTGTTGCACTGCTTCGTATATCGCCAGAAGTTCTCTGTAGTAGGCTGGCAACATTGTCGGGGCGGTGGTCGTGGTTTCCTCAGTGGAACTGGCGGTTGAAGGGGTCGTTTTCCGAGCTTCAAGCTTCTTGGAGAAGAACGCCAAGGGATGCCAGGTGTTTTCCACGCGTTGCATGAGGGCGGCGCCGATGGCGAAGCTAGATGCATCCGTGAACAGTCCCAAGGGAGCGTCTGGCACGGGATGGGTGAGGAGCGTGGCGGTGCAGAGGGCGGCTTTGCAATCTTCGAAAGTTCTCGCTAACGTCGGTGTCCACGTGACGGGTTGGTTTCCTCGTAGGCCGGCCAAAGCATCATGGAGGGGAGCCTGGTAGTCGGCAGCGTGTGGCAAGAAACGCCTGTAGAAGTTCAGCATGCCAAGGAAACGGCGAAGGTCTTTAGCGGTGGTGGGTTGAGGGTAACTTTGCAGGTCTGAGATGCGTTGGGGCAAGGGCCGAGTTCCCTCAGATGAAACTTCGTGGCCGAGGAAGCGGACGACGGAAGCGCCTAGCGTGCTTTTTTGGATATTGACGAGTAGACCGTGGTCGTCGAGGCGTTGGAACAGCAGACGAAGGTGCCTGTGGTGCTCTTCGGCGTCGCGGGAAAATACCAGTATGTCGTCAAGGTAAACGAAGCAGAAGTCGAGGCCGCGGACGACTTCGCCGATGAAGCGCTGAAAGGTTTGTCCAGCGTTCCTCAGGCCAAAGCTCATGAAGGGAAACTCGAACAAGCCAAAGGGAGTGATGATTGCCGTTTTCGGGACGTCATCCGGATTGACGGGTATCTGTGTGTACGCCTTCACCAAGTCTAGCACGGAGAACACGTGGCAGCCATAGATGCGATGGGCGAAGTCCTGTATGTGGTGGATGGGGTACCTGTCCGGGATGGTGCGTGCGTTGAGGGCACGGTAGTCTCCGCAGGGCCGCCAGCCTTCGGTCTTCTTCGGAACAAGGTGGAGTGGTGAGGCCCATGGACTGTCAGAGCGGCGGGCTATTCCTTCGTGGAGCATGGCCTCGAACTCTGCTTTGGCTATGCGCATGCGGTCCGGGGCAAGGCGACGGGCGCGGCAGAAAACCGGGGGGCCTGAAGTGGTCCGGATGTAGTGCACGGTGGTGTGCTGCACTCCGCGTGGCAGTCCGCTGGGGCGCGTCAATCCGGGAAATTCGGCGAGGATGGTGTGGTACGGCGAATGACTGTCAACACTGAGTACCTTGATGCTTGGCTGTTGGGCGGTCGCTCGCTGGCCTGGTGTGGAATGTCCCGTTGTCGCGTCGATGAGGAGGTCGTTGCGGCAGTCCGGAAGGAGGTTGTAGTGGGCCAGAAAGTCTGAGCCGATGATTGGCTCGGCGACGTCGGCGATGACAAAATTCCAGCGAAGGTCACGGCGTATGTTTCTGAGCTGGATGTGCAGGCAGAGCGAGCCGTACGTCTTGATTGTAGAGCGGTTTGCCGCGCTGAGTTCGAAAGACATAGGCGGACGAGGACCTCGAAGATGGGATCGCGGGTAGCAGCAAATGTCGGAACCGCTGTCGACAAGGAAACGCTGCTTCGTGATTTGGTCGGTGACGAAGATGCGACGGCCTCCGGGTTGGCAGCTTGCGGCCGTCTCTACGAGCTGCCGTTGGCGTTTTCCGCATGCCCAGCGGAACAGGGTGGTCGACATTGCCGGGCTCTGTCCCCGAAGCGTCGGTGGTAGTAGCACGGGCTGTTGTTGTCGGGTTGCCGCGACGAGCTGGTGTTAAGGTCGCGGCTTTGCGAGTGGCGGCGCTGGTGCATCGGAAGACGTTCACCCAAGCCTTGTTGAATGGAGTTGAGCTGTCGATCGATGTCGTCGATGCGGCGTGCAAGCTCCGCGGTGTTCAGCGGTGCGGCGACAGCCTGGATGGTGGGCGACAACTGCGGCAAGGAGACCTCGATGACGCGATCAGCCATCTCCGCAAGTTCGTCGAGGGGTAGCCTAACCTGGCCCTGCAGAATTGCCTGGGCGTGCGGCGGGAGTCGTTGGAGCCAAAGCACTCGCAGGAAGGAATCCTGGACATGCAAGCTTCCCGCGAGCGCACGCATGTGGCGCAGGAGCTGCAAAGGTTTGCGCTCAGCAAGCTCTGTGGACTGAAGTTGCCGCACCTTCTGTTCATCCGAGAGCGACAGGCGGCGGATGAGTTCAGTCTTCAGGTGTTCGTAGTGGTTGGCCGTTGGTGGGTTGGCGAGAATATCCCGGACCTCGTTGGCATAACGTGCGTCGAGGTGGGCGACGATGTAATCGTAGCGGGTGCGGTCTTGCGTGATGCGCGCCAGGGAGAACTGGGCCTCGACCTGGGCGAACCAGACTTCGGGCGAGTCCGCCCAAAACGGCGGAAGCTTGACGGCGACACGCCAGGCGTCGTATGAGGCAGCGTGCGGGATGCCTTCTGCGGGAGCTCTGACGTCCTCAGCGGAGCCGGCAGGCACGGCCTCTGTTGTGGAGGCGCTGCGGGAAGGCTGCTGTTGCAGGGTCTGCAGTGCCTGTTGCAGTTGTGCACTTGCTGGCGCAGAGCGGTGAGAGCTTCCGGGTCGGCCATGGCGGTGCGGTTTGTTCGGTTTCCGGGTCACCAGATGTGGGATGCGGAGTCGGTGAAGGACGGAAACCAACATAAAACAAAACGATGTTTATTAACGTAATAGCAGCAGCAGGGCAAGCATGCCGATGCTGCGCTTCGGAAGGTTAGAGAAACAAACATGAACCAAGCTTGGTAGCTTGGTTATATAGCCAGCAGGGGTGACGCAAGCCTCCGACGAAACTGCGTGGCGCTGTCTTTTATCGGAAGCGTGTTGCAGCAAGTAGCTGTGTCACGCCGGGCTAATCAGTGGCGAGACGGGGGCTGCGTAGGTCTGTGCGCAGTGGTCGCCACAATCTCATTTCAGGCTTGCCTTCGCCTATGAATACAGGCAGCCGTCTCTTCAAACTTCAGCTAAGGACTTCTGCTAGCCATTCAAGAAAACTTTCCTTTATATATTAATGGCGTAAGACGAAAACGTCAAGGTCTATCTCATTTCAGGCTAGCCTTCGCCTAGAATGCAGGCAGCCGTCTCTTCATAACTTCAGCTAAGGACTTCTGCTAGCCATTCAAAAACACTTTCCTTTATATATTAATGGCGTAAGACGAAAACGTCAAGCTCTATCTCATTTCAGGCTCGCCTTCGCCTAGAATGCAGGCAGCCGTCCTCTTCATATCTTCAGCTAAGGACTTCTGCTAGCCATTCCAGAACACTTTCCTTTATATACTAATGGCCTAAAACCAAAACGTCAAGCTCCGTCTGATTTCAGGCTTGGCTTCGCCTAGAATGCAGGCAGCCGTCTCTTCATATCTTCAGCTAAGGACTTCTGCTAGCCATTCCAGAACACTTTCCTTTATATACTAATGGCGTAAAACCAAAACGTCAAGCTCTGTCTGATTTCAGGCCTGCCTTCGCCTAGAATGCAGGCAGCGTCTCTTCATATCTTCAGCTAAGGACTTCTGCTAGCCATTCCAGAACACTTTCCTTTATATACTAATGGCGTAAAACGAAAACGTGAAGCTCTGTCTGATTTCAGGCTTGCCTTCGCCTAGAATGCAGGCAGCCGTCTCTTCATATCTTCAGCTAAGGACTTCTGCTAGCCATTCCAGAACACTTTCCTTTATATACTAATGGCATAAACCAAAACGTCAAGCTCTGTCTGATTTCAGGCTTGCCTTCGCCTAGAATGCAGGCAGCCGTCTCTTCACATCTTCAGCTAAGGACTTCTGCTAGCCATTCAAGAACACTGCGAGAGAAATGATAATGTGTCATCAAATCATCGCCCAACAGCAAACCGCATTGTCCGTGCTGCGGAGAGGCTTATTGCTCGTTACCTCATATGCGGTCGGTAAAGAACGCTTTACTTTTGTGGCTATCGGCGTAGCACGAAAACGTCACGCTTTTCGTCGACGTGCCTAATTGCAATTTAGAATACTGTGATCAGGGCGCTTCAAAAGTTTGCGCACTGTGAAATTTCGTGCAGGAATTACAAATGAGATATGTATTCAGAAAATCGCTAAACGATCCACGGCACCACTGACGCCGCAACAACCACATTGGCCTTTAACTAGCCAAGGTGCTATGAATGCCACGCAGTCGAGCATAGACTCACCTCTAGCGAGTCTCAGTGCCACGGCCACAATGCGAGGGATGTCTTGAGCCAGCGACGTGTCTGTCACGGCCATGCAACCCAGGATGGCTTGCAGGAGGCTGCGATATGAAACAAGTAGAAATGTATGCGGGAAAATTTTGGTTGAGAGGCGCCGTAATTTTCAAGGATGAGCTGTCGTTACGAATGTTCCTGCAGGTCCCAGTTAACTGTATGTCTCGAGGCGGGTTGCCGATACTGTGTTTGACGCAGTGATGCCGTTGTGCAGCAGACCGGCAAGTTCGCCCGCGTAGAACTTTTCTTTAAGCGAGCCTTGCCTTCGGTCATGTCCGCGGCACATTGCCCACAAATGGCCCTCGATTCAACGTTCATTGGTCAAGTGTAGTTACTGTGTAACGGGCGCCACAAATGCACATGCCTTTTCCAAGGGGTGTTCTGGTGGCGTTCGCTAACTGCAGTCTTATGCAATTCAAGTTCTCGCATGGAGACCACACTACGTGTTTCGAGCTACGAACATTCTAGTGGTGATCTCGTTCATGCCGAATAGCACGTGCTTATGTAGCATGCAATACACGTGATGCGCGTTACATGGAAGCAGTGCAGTAAGCTCGACGGTGCTCGAAATGTATGTCACTCAACCACGTCCATAATATTTTCGCTGTCTTGTTGGTCATATGAAGCGTGACATTTTTGATTCATGAAGCATGCCATTCATGTCATGTATGATGTCATGTATGCTTTTGACCCACAAAGTGGGATCTTCGTATTGTTGCACAAGTGTGGCTCCCTTTGACATGAACAAAGTGTGGGATCGAGTTAGCTGATACTCCAGGCTCTACTGCTTCTTGCGCAGAAAATTTTTGTTAGGCATAGGACGAAACAGACACGGGCAGGTCAACGTTTTGACAGAAGCCCCGTCTTCTTCAAGACTTCACTCTTTGTTATGTCTTGAAGAATACGAGGCTCCCGTCGAATCTTCGACCAAATAAACAGTTGTTTTTTATGAAATCGCATCTACGTTTATACTTAAATATATATTGTAATGAAGACAGCGGTGCTCGAGCATAGGCGCATGCTCGGCTAGGGCGACGAGGAGAAAGACAAAGGGCAGAATAACAACAGCCGGCCCAAGAACGGGCGTTGTCTCTTGTTTTTTCTTTACAATGGCGCAGCCTACGACCATAGAACCGTAAGCGCGAACCTCGTTCATGGCACCCGCCAGCGTGCAGCCGTAGTAAGCGCGAGTTGAGGACGGCGTCCAGGCCTCCTCAGCACCTACTAACCTGCCGCCGCTGCAACCACCATTCGGGGATGGCGCCTAGGCCTCCACGACGGCTCCACACCACTTCACCGACGCCGTGATCCCTGTTCACGACAAGGGACGCCGTCCACACGTCCTTGGCCATGGATACAGCCGCCGTGAGCACCGAGACGGCCGCGCACTCCGCGAACACCGCCCATGGCTCTTCGGGCGCCTCAACCGACAACGGTGCGGAACGTTTGCGTGTCCCGGAGGAAATATCTCGTCAGCTTCACCGCATGTCGTTCTTGAACTCCGGGTTCTCGCCTGCCGCTTCACCATCGTCGGCTGTTTGGGCAGTGCCAGTGTTTCGCGGTTTCCAGGACGACGTTTTCCTGTGGATCGAGACTATCAACTCGCTCGGCAACCACCATGGCTGGACGGACCAGCAGAAATGGCTAGTAGCCATCGACCACCTTCGCGATGCCGCCAAAGCATGGCATACCTACGAAGACATCAGACAACAAACTTGGCCTGAATGGTGTGCTAAGTTGAAAAGTCTCTTTCGCCCGCTTTTTCATGACGGCGACCCCCTCCCTGCCGACCGAGTCACGACTCACTACCACACATGGAAGTCGCGAGGTACACCACCTCGATGGTGCAGCTCGAGCATTCACCAGCTTGCCCTCCCATGACCTAGATCATGAAGGGCGCCGTCTTGGCGGTGCATTTGTGCCCTGCACTATCGAGCCTTCTCTCAGATACCGAGTTCCTGAGGGGCAACACCGCGATGAAGAATCTGTGTCCTGCAGCTCCTTCACAGCAAGCTTCGCGGAACACCCAGCGACAGACACTGACAAAGGCCGCAATGTGGGCTTTGCGGCCGAGGACTCAAACTCCGCGTCGCGACCCACTTCACAACCTTCCTTGCCCGAGACCAAGATCACTTCCATGGCGCAGAAGCCGATGACGCAGACCGGAAGCTCATCACTACCTTGGCACGTGGAAACGCCGGCTCCTCTAACTGTCAACACGGTTCAGAAGCCGAACGAGTCCATACCAGCAATCATTGTTAATGTGCTCTCTGACCCGCAGGAGCTACACACGCGAAGATCAGTGCGGTCATTGGCCAAATGCAGAGATGGTCTCCTTGCGCGTAGCAAGAACCGAACGGCTGGTACAAGCGACCTTCCAGAACAGCCCATGTGCACAGACGGCTTGACTGGTGGCTTCCGCAACGATGCCGCAACATCCATGACGCCGCAGTCGACGCTTCCAGTATATCGGAAGCGCGCACCAGAACGCTTGCAGAGACGTTCCCGCCTCATTCAACGATGTCTCTCTGATGGAGGCCGGAGAGTCCAACACGGCTGCAGACATCGGTGGCATGCCGCCTCGATCGAAGTGTCACTATCTTACGACCAAAGAACGTGAAGTTTTCTGGCAGACCCAGCATGCACCTGCATATAGCTCTAAAGTAGTTGCCATTGATGACGCGGCAGTGCGGAAGCTTGTCCCCAGATTGCAGAAAAAGTGACAGCTGCTAGCCTCGTCTTCTGCCACTCACCACGTTTGGCCACAGCGCGACCGAGGCCTTCAACGACTATCCGGACACAGGAAGTGTCACCCCGCAGAATGTGCGGCATTTTGGCAAGAGAAGTCGCGGCTTACACAAGACCGACCTTCGCGGCACAGTGAAAGCCGCCCGCCAGAGTCAGTTTCTCTCCATGCAGTGTCGCAGCATGGCCGTGAGCGGCCTCTGGGAGGCAGCCAATGCCGCCCTCCAGAAGCATCGGTGTTTCTATAAGCCGGCGTCTCTATGACGGTTCAGCGCCCTGTACCTCTAAATGGTTTCACTAGCAACCACCGCCAGTCAAGGGTGCTCGCAGCGTGGCCGAGTGTAATGGAAGACAGCGGCGCTCGGGCATAGGCGCATGCTCGGCTAGGGCGACGAGGAGAAAGACGAAGGGCAGACTAAGAACAGCCGTCCGAAGAACGGGCGTTGGCCCTTGTTTTCTCTTTACAATATAAATATATATATATATATATATATATATATATATATATATATATATATATATGTGTGTGTAAAAAAGCATTTTTCTGAAAGACGACAGTCACGACGGAGCGCAGACTCGCAGACTCTCACGAGCACGCACGAGGAGCGTGCTCTCCGAGATGAGACGAAGATGACGACCCACTAGAAGGCGCTCGAGAGGAAGACCAATTACAGCGTTCCAATGCTTCTCTACAATCACCCGGAGTACGAAAAGGGAGCCGCCCTGCAACCTTACAGCTTGTCACTATTAGAGAGTCGTAGTATGCCTTGAGGCGCTCCACGTTGACACACAGCTGGTCACTATGAGCGGGTCATGGTAGGGCTTGAGGCGCTTCACGTTGACAATGTTGCGCCCTCGACGGCGCATGTCCGAAGATGGTTCGATGGGTTCAATCAGGTAGTTCACCGGGGATGTGCGTTCGACGACATGGTTGGGGTCTTCGTATTTGGGCAGTAGTTTGGAAGAGAGACCAGCTGCAGTGGTAGGGACCGAGATCCATACGAACGCACCAGGGAGGAACGTGGGCGCAGAAGCGTTGGTGTCACCGCGAATGCTCTTCTGCCGCTCTTAGTCATGCGTAGTAAAGGTCTTGACAAGCTCGCGACACTCCTCAGCAAGTCTGGCTGTGGCAGAAAGAGGCACACACTCAGATCGATCCGGCTTGTATGGAATGATTGTGTCGATTGTGTGCGATGGGTGCCTGCCGTACAATACGAAAAAGGGTGAGAAGCCACTGGTGCTTTGAGGGGCGGTATTGTAGGCGTAGGTGACGAAAGCCAGAATGGCATCGTAGTTTGTGTGATCGGCGGCGACGTACATCGAGAGCATGTCGCCGAGCGTGCGGTTAAAGCGTTCGGTGAGCCCATTCGTCTGCGGGTGGTAAGCAGTAGTTTTGCGGTGAACAGAGTTGCACTCTTTGAGGATGGCTTCGACAACTTTCGACAAGAAGACACGTCCTCGATCGCTGAGTAGCTCCTGGGGTGGACCGTGGCGCAGCATGAGCCGGCGGAGCAGGAAGGAGGCTACATCGCGCGCTGTAGCCGCTGGGAAGGCGGCAGTTTCGGCTATCGCGTAAGGTGGTCTACAGCGACGATGGCCCAGCGGTTACCAGCCGACCAGAACGGCAGAGCAGGTTTACTGGCCGTTCAGGTCGGCCCACTCGAAATTAGTCACGGACCTCTGCATGAAAAAAGCTTTGGAAAAGTCTTGCCCCACCAAATGAACCAATGCTTGAACCAGCAGATGACACGGCTTCTAGAAGCAGGGTATCCGAAGCTATTAATCATGTCGGCAGCGGAAAAGCAGAGGAATCTCAGGGCGTCTAGCACGTGCGACCTTCCCGCTTCCCGAGAGGATGGACAAGAAAAGAAGAAGTTCGCGGTGATTCCGTATGTCCACCAGGTTTCCCACAACATTAAAAAGATCGCCCAAAGAGCATATGTTAAAGTAGTGTTTTCCGCTCCACAGAAACTTGCCAAGGTGTGCAAGATGACAAACCCAAATCGTAAAGATAAGAAAACGCGCACTAAGAACCCTAAAACGAAATATGTGAAATGCAATGAAGGCCTCGTCTATGAAATTCCTTCAACATGCAGCCGTTCGTACGTAGGGCAAACCGTTCGCTGTATAAACGACAGGCTTCTTGAGCACTCCAGCAATGCAAAAAAAAACAAAACGGGGGGATGGCTTGCAATTATTTGCAATAATTGTGGCTGTTTTCCGGAGTTTCACAAGTGCAACATAATCGCAAATAGCAACAACAAAATGTCGCGTCTCATTATCAAAGCTCACAAGATCTCCCGGCTTAAAAGAAAAATGCGTCAGCCAAGCGACCGTCTCACTTTCCGACAAGGAAATCGCCTATGTGTGTGGCACAACGCGTGTATATTGAGCGGACCGTGTTGTTAGTATGAGCTTGCGGTCATGCGCATTGGGTTTGGGAGGTATATAAGGTCACTTCGCTCTGCTAATAAAATTTGTTGACAGTGTGCGCTCCATGTGTGTCTTTTTGTGTTCCCTGTCTACGTCTTTCACGCGCAACAGTTTACGAGGTTGACAAACCAACAAGCCCAATTCGACACCCTTCCACAGTTATATGCTGCGGGTAACCAGCTGACGTCAGGCGATACAGCTGCGCGTTGAAACTTTCATCAAGGCCGTGCTTGCACGTTTTATTGAGTGGATTGGCTAGACACGAGTTCAATATGGTTCTGTTCGCCAATTTCGTGTAGGCGCCTGTCCGTGTATGTTTCGTCCTTTGTATGTTGAAAGGGTTTGCAGCGCAAGCACGGTAGTGCTGAAGGAAAGGTTTAAAAGCGAGGAACGGAAAGCAAAGAGGGACGACACGCTGCTACGCTGCTTTCCGTTCCTCGCTTTTAAACCTTTCCTTCAGCACTACCGTGCTTGCGCTGCAAGCCCTTTCAATATGCATTTTAAACAACTAGCCCAAATAGCCGTTCTTCTTCGTCCTTTGTCTAAGAAAAGTCACAGTTTCGCCGCAAGGGCGAAGCAATGAATGCGATAGCAAGAAAAGCGGCCCGTGGTCGACGCCCTGCTACGCTGCAGATACATCTACCCTCCGGCACCAACTGCCGCGCGAGCAGACACCGGAAGGGCAAGGTTCTCCCTGAGCAAATATTAGAAAAAGTCAGCGAGCTGGCCGACGTCTTTTAAGTTCGCCCGTTGCGCTCCTCGCGCCACCTCGCTGGTAATGAAGAAACGCTTATAAGCGCCTGCCGTCTCCGAGTCCTGCCAGCCGTAAAGGGTGTGTATATAACGCTCGCCGTAAGCTAGCTGAACGATCTGCGTTTTGTGTGGTGTAGTGGTTAGCGCCACGCGCTGCAGAGCAATGGGTCGCTGGTTCGATTACGCGCTTCGGAAGCATTTTGCTGAATTATTTTTCTTTGGGACAGCCATATATATATATATATTGCCCATTAGCAGTGATTTTGCCGTAACCGGCGCACACTGCCTGCTTCGCCCCTCCACAGGTTTCACGTTAGTGGAGCTGTTTCATTGTAACGCCAACAGTCCGGAATGATTTTTTATCGTTTGCCTTCCGCTCATGCCAGAAGAGAATCGCTCGGGACATTATGGAGCCTGCAGCGAAGCAGTGTTAACTAGGGAACTCGGATCCTGCGTGTCTGCAGTGTCCGACTCCATGGTGTCTCATGTCATGGGCGAAACAACTTCGCACGAGATTTGGAAGCATAACTGGCCTACTATGAAGTGACGCCCACACACACGAACGTTGTTCAATGTCTTGAGGTCCTTCCTGTTTATGCGCGCACAAGCCATGTGCTCCGCTTCTCCGACAGCTCTTTCATGCGGTCGCACGGGTTTGTGATCACCTTTGGCAAACAGTACGTTCCCGCATCTGGTCCTTTTAGGGGCGAAGCTCCTTAAAGCGGCACCCATTCGTCCCTCGTAGTGAGTAACCAGTCGTAACGCTAGTACCAGATCTTGACCTCCAAGGTGGTGCCGGTGGGAGATTTCTCCTGTGCGTTGTTGAACAATAAAAAATTCGCAGCGTGCGCGTTAACTAAAAGCCGAATTCTTCTCTCTCATTCCCCATTAGCAGCCATTGGCATGTTCTAGTAGGAAACGTTAGCAGAAGTAGAAGTGTAAGTGTTAGCTAAAAGCCGACTTCTTCTGTCTCTCATTCCCATTAGCAGCCATTGTTTACCTCCAAGGTAGTGCCTGGTGAGATTTCTCCTGTGCGTGATTAAACAATAAAAATTTTGTTCAAAACGCCATTGATTGATGAAATAAACCAACGAAAGACGCCAGTTGTTTTCTAAAAGCAAAACAAAAAGACGCCAGATGTTTCTAAAGCAAAACGAAAAGACGCCAGCTGCTTAACGAAAGACGCCAGATGTTTTCTAAAGCAATGGTTTTCTAAACAATGAAAATTCACAGCGTACATGTAAAATTAAAGTGAGCTGCAAGTCGTCATAACTCATCGAACCTTTAGTATAAACGCGCCCGATCTCACGTCGGTGATGATGTACTGGGCAGAATTCACGGAAGATTCACGGTTTACCGATGAACCTCCGCAGCTTCGCCCACTCATCATCATTCACTCCGTGGATATGCTGTGATTTTTTTTCTTATTGATCATTATTTATTATTATTTGCCATAATTTTTAATTATTTATTTATTATTTATTAGAAAGAATGAAAGAGAGAAAGAGAAAGGGAGATAAAGAAAAGAGTCATAATGACAGATAAAAAGAGAGAAAGCTAAGCATAGCCATGTATAGCATGGTATGGCAAGAAAGGGGAAATAAGGGTGAGGAAGAAGGTAAAGCATAGCACAGCCACGTATAATGCAGTGCAGCAAAGGGGTGAGAAAGGTGAGTGAGGGTTAAGAGGAAAGGAAGGCTCCGCTGCTTTTCCAGTCTTTGCACCACTAGTGCGTAGCTGCTCCAATTTTTAGATGCGAAGCAGCTTCTGGCGGGGGCTTGTCCGTCCCTCCCTTCCGCGTCCCGCGGCGTCCACTCCCCACTGCGCGTGCGCGTCCCCGCTTCCTCTCCTACGCTCCCCCTCTCTCTCCTCTAGGTCCTCTACTCTACGGAGTGGCGCGCGCGTCCCCTCCCTCTCTATCTCCTCCCCCTATCGCTCCTCTAAGAATTCTCTACTCTACGAAGCGGCGCGCATGACAGGTGGTGCGACCGGTGCATACTCCGCTGGGGGCAGCACGATAGTTCCGCGGTCAAAAATGACGGAGAGCGCGCGCTCATTCTCTCCTGCGCAACGCGGTGATGAGCGCCCGCGTCAACGCCGCCGCCAGTGTCAGAGATAGCGCCAGCAAAATCGCAAGCGTCAGCGCCAGTGTCAACGCCAGCGCTGACACTGGCACGGAACTGGCTGCCCGCTGTTTCGCATCCGTACATGGTTCCCTTTAGCGGGATATGTTGTAATGTTTTTTAACGAGAAAGCGTTGTTTGGCTAGGCTGCTGAAAACACGTGCACGCCGGCCGTCCACGATATCCGCGTGCGGAAATCATGCGAGCTCTTCCACGGGAACTGACCGATGCCAATCCTCTGTGTCCCATTGTAAATACGCACGACCGCCCACAAATGTACTGCCGAAGCAGCAAGGTCATCCTTTGTATTCCGCAATGGAACGGTCCAGACAAAAGGTGCTCCCTCTCTCCGATATTCGCAGCAACATGCAGCGGTGGATAGGGAGGGCTGGCCCCAGCAGCAGAAGAGGAAGTGCCGACGTGAAGCAAGAGCGGCACTGTCCGTCGTATCAGTTGGCCTTGGACTTCTCTGGAGAGAACACGGCAGTAGAATGTCTAACCGCAATGATTCTGGCGAAGTCGTAGGCATAGCGCCGATATCGGCATATGACTCGTCGATGAAACGCTCTCTTGACGAAGATCATTCAGACGCGTAGCGTTAATTAAAACGTGCTTGCTCTGCATCCAAAAAAGTAGACACGAGGAACCTGCTCGGCAACTAAAGAGAATGCGTCCGTGTGTTGTTGTGCAGAATACTGACGTGCTCGATAGACTCATCAACGGAGTGTTCCGAAAAATGGGGTACGTGCAGAAACACGTTAACCGAGAAATAATTCAAGTAATCGGAATCCCCGCCTGGAGCCGGTAACATCATACACAGCAGGAGCAAACGATTTAGGCTCAACGAACCGAACATGCTGCAACACGATTCGGCCTCTCGCACAGCCTCATTCTGTGCAAGCCACTTTGCAGCACTTCTCCCTAACAACGAAGACAAACGCATTTGCAAAGGTGACGAAAGCAATCACCTTTGCAATATACTTACAAAATCGGAAATAAGGAAGTTCGGCGAGCAATGAAGATGAAGTATTTAGGTGTTACTATCACGCATAACTTAAGTTGGAGTGAGCATGTTGCCAACATCTTTGGATCGGCTTAGCGAAAACTGGGAATGTTACGACGTAAATTGAAGCAAGCACATCCTGATATAAAGCTCAAGGCTTACGCTACAGTTGTTCGACTCACCCTGGAGTACGCGGGTATTGTGTGGAATCCCTACGATTAACTGCAATAAAGCAGATCGTGCGAGTGCAGCGTCTTGCTGCACGCTTTATTTTTTCGAAGTACAAAAGGACCGAATCTATCACTGCCTAGGTTGATAAGGCAAACCTTCCAAGTTTAGCCTCACGCAGGAAAATAGCCAGGCTAATTTTTTTATCAACTGTATAACGGTATGCTAAATATTGGTCCCGGGCTCTAGCTGCGGTCTCCAGGCAGAGTGTCACCCCTCCCACCCGTATGTTGTTCGACCCATTGTATAGTAATGTATATGCGCTGAGTGAAGCACAAACGAGAAACGTAACAAGGGACAGGACTAGTGGTGCGCAAGTGTCGGACTAGTGCCGCGCACCACTAGTCCTGTCCCTTGTTACGTTTCTCGTTTGTGCTTCGCTCAGCGCATCTACATTACTATGCCGTACCAACTAGCCCAAATTGAAGCTTTGCTAGACCTATTGTGTCTAGAGTTGATGTTTACAAGCACTGTCTGCTGGTCAAAACAATTGAATGGAATAAACTAAGCCCTGAAATGTTTGAAGGTGTGAATTCGCTCACGAGTTTCGAAGAAAAGCTTCAGTCACTCGGTGTCTAATTTTGACATTCTTATTGTTATGTGTATTTGCACAACATCATTTATATGCTGCTGTTTTTTATCTTCTTATGCGCTGTTTATACATTTGTTTTTGAGTCCGCATTGTGCTGTTTGTGTATTTCCTATGCTGTTCGTATATATAGCTCCAGTGTTGTAAACTTTCCCACCATGTAACAGCCCGAAAGGGCTCACAGTATTGAAAATAAATAAATGAGCAAATTTGTGCTTTCATCCCATAAGAATATCCTTAAGAATCCTCCACAACTTTTTCCTACATCCTTATTATTTTTCCTTAATATCATTATTGCGCTACAGCTAAAACTGCACCTAGCCTTCCATATGCTTCCCTCGAACTCCTTATCTGTTGGCTTCACGAATCTTGTTCAGTCGTTCTAAATCACTAATGTTCCAAAAGGAAGCATCGGTGGGTGGACAAGGCCTTCATGAATAAAACTTGCAGCATCGTCGCCTTCGAAAAGCGCGATATGTGCTATGGTTATTGCTGGCCACAATTGGCGGCGTCCTTATCCAGACAAAGATAATAACTTCTTATATCAAATACCCGCAACCAATGTGACATGTTGGAATTGTTAGGAAGTTACAGCGCAAAAACGCTGCGCAGTGGACGCGTCTACTGTGTTTGTCTATCTGTGTGTTCTTGCGCTGTTATTCCCTAACATTGAACCAAGTAGCCGAAACCAAAGTACTGCTTAATTTGACATGCTCTTGTCAAACAGGAAAACCTTATCCTGAAGACCTGTTTCCGCATACCCACCAGTTAACCTTCATCTCTGTGGTCTTGATCCTTCCAGTCATGGGGAACCTGCAGCAATAATGAAAGGTCGGCATGAATCTTTTTCGCTGCATTGTGATTGCGTCTACCAAGAGTAAGAAGAGTAAGCTCACTTTCTGGCTCCTGCATATAGGCACGTTGCTGACTGAGCTAGACATGATCAGGTCATTATTAAGCATTAGAATAATTTGCCAGAAATGAAATGCGGCAGATGACCCAGACTGTGGGAATCAATGTTATGCACTGATTGAGGAGCTTAAAGACGCCCTCTTGTCTGTTCAAGAAAATAAAGACATTGAATCGAATTGAAAAGCCAAGCAATGGGGCATACGACCCTTAGTCTGCCCTTAAGCGTTGCCATGAGGATCGACGTCATTGTGTTAACTGGGGTAGTCGTGTGCGTGACGCGAGTATGCCAGGCACCTCGTCTACACCGTAATACCCTAACAGCATAATCTGACGTCTCGTCGCGACCACGTCAGAGTGCTGACGTCCGTTTCGTCCCCGAGAAGATAAGCGTAAGTTTGCACACTCCTGCGCGATCGGGAAACGCTACACTATAAGGGGCGCACTCCTAGTACTACGCATTCAATCTCTGTTGCATTGTCAAAATAGCGAAGAACCACGGCTATAGCCAGCATTGCACAGCATTAGCCGTCCGATATTATCCAGCGCTAGTCAACGTTACGCAAGAGTAGCCGACTATTAGCGAACCAGTTCAAGCTAATAGAAGCCACTGTAGGAGGCCAATACTATCCGACCGTCTACCATTATTACCATACAGTTAGCCATCGCTAGCTGCTTCTGAACCAGTATTGTCCACACTACCAAGCCAGCTTTAGCCACCAGTGAATAGCAAAAAACAGCAACCTCTAGCTAACACTAGGCAAGACAGACAGACAGAACTTTATTTGGGTCCTGAAAAACGCTACTCAGTCAGAGCAACACCGCAAGCCGCTCCTAGGCAAGGGTTACCCACCACAAGCCAGCATCAGCAAGTAGTAGCCAGCCCTTAGAAAGCATTGCCTGGTGCTTGCTCGCGAACGCCGGGAATAATTACGCAACACTAGCCGGCCATCCGCCTATCAGTGTTGGCGTTATAAGACTACAAATCATGGAATGTATGCAATGTAACATATGGCACGCTGTAAATATTGACATTTGTCAGGTGAATGATATTACATCTTGCAGTGACAGCTGCAATGACATCTTTCAGTTACACCACTGACGTTATGCCGTTCGTGTCATGACATATCATGTATTCCGGCATGTCTGTCACGCATGCATGCACGTTCCGGTATATATTATGCTAACGAAGCAACCACGATGGTCTAAAAATGTTTGTCATTTGTGCCATGACACAGATGATACGCATATCATAATAAACATCCTTGTCAGCACAAAAGTAGTTGCAGCCTTGAAGGAGACAAGTCCGTTTGTCGAAACGTCGGCTCCAGCACGGCCCGTGTTCGCGAATTTCCGTCACAAGTTTTCATCTTCCCCTGACTCCGGCCTTTCTTTTGGATGTCAACACTAGTCACTCAATCATGGCTGTCGTACACGGCTCTCATGTTGTGCAGATTTAGTATTTACCAAGGTAATGAAACAACTACCATAGAACTATGACGGCACATTGTGATGTATGTTGTGATATACATAACATTCATGTCATGATATGCGTGTCGTCACATGTCCATCATGTTCGTCTCGCAGTAGTGCACGTCGCGCCGATTTTGGTAAACACCAAGGTAATGAAATGCGGTGTTATCAGCACTAGTTCTATGCCAGCGCGTGTTTTTTCGTTGTTTGAACGTCCCAGGAACATGATCCGTGCGTTGCTCGCGTGGCTTATCGCGAGCCGGCAACATGTTGAGATCTTTAGACGAAGTCGCTGCGGCGGCACGCTACAGCTGAACTCTCCGAGTACGCCGTGTTAAACTCTCAACGAAAATACGTTTCACGCAAGGTTGCCTTCTTTAAATATTAAACTGTGCATGAAATAATCGAACAAAAAAAAAACGTTGAAAGCACCTTCAACACGTCTTATACTTCAAGTAGCCACAGCCAAGCCGGCCAAGCCTGGCCACTGCGTAGAAGCAGCAGCACACGCTCGAAAACGCCGCACTCGGGTTGCTCTGCGCTGTACGGTGCGCTCACTCCTGTGTTGTAAGACATTCGTACGACCACCGGCCAGTTGCAACAATGACGTCACAGGCAAGTGTTTTTTAGGGGCGAAGCTCCTTATAGCGGCACCCGTTCGTCCCTCGTAGCGTAGTATGTAACCAGTCTTACGCTTTGACCTGCAAGGTGGTGCCGGTGGGAGATTTTTCCTGTGCGTTGTTGAACAATAAAAAATTCGCAGCGTTAGCTAAAAGCCGACTTCTTCTGTCTCTCTTTCCCATTAGCAGCCATTCTTTACCTCCAAGGTAGTGCCTGGTGAGATTTCTCCTGTGCGTGAATAAACAATAAAAATTTTGTTCAAAACGCCGTTGATTGATGAAATAAACCACCAAAAGACGCCAGATGTTTTGTAAAAGCAAAACGAAAGAACGCCAGATGTTTCTAAAGCAAAACGAAAAGACACCAGCTGCTTAACGAAAGACGCCAGATGTTTTCTGAGCAATGGTTTTCTAAACAATGAAAATTCACAGCGTACATGTAAAATTAAAGTGCGCTGCAAGTCGTCATAACTCATCGAACCTTTAGTATAAACGCGCCCGATCTCACGTCGGTGATGATGTACTGGGCAGAATTCACGGAAGATTCACGGTTTACCGATGAACCTCCGCAGCTTCGCCCACTCATCATCATTCACTCCGTGGATATGCTGTGATTTTTTTTTTACTTATTGAACGCATCAAATTCTACGTCACCAAACGCGATACTGTCGCCTTTTGCGATCGTTTGAGAATACGGGCCCAGCACGCTCGAATCGGACAAAGTCTGGCAGGATGGGGAGGGATGCCATGCTGAGCGACGCCACGCGAGACGAAGCTGCCACAAGGATCTCGATCTTTCCTAACCTCGGTCGGTCGGTCAGCCATGCTGTGCAAGCGAGTGCGTGGTTCGGTCGGCAAGAGAATACGTGTTGTTTTATGATGTAGCGCCGTGAGTCGTTATTGGAAGAAGTGCTGAGAAATGACTACATGCGAGCAGTGAGTAGCTTTGACGACAGCGCCACCGAGAGGTGATGTGATCGCCCACGGCCGAAGGGAGCGACTCGCCAGCGCTAGTCTACCTGAAGGAACATGTCCAGCCGGTAAATATGAATAACACTTCTTGCTGGGCGGGTTGGTTGACATCAAAGTGGGGCATACACATCAGCGCAAACTAGGCAAGGAAGACACGAGGAAGATGTAGGAGGAAACAGATTGGTCGGGCGTAAAGTTCAACTGTTTTTTTTGAAAGGTGAAGCCAGGAGAACGCAACAATTTGCACGTGCGTGCGTGAGTATCCCCAAAAAGCCGTCACCCTGGCATATGAAAGGGCTTAATTCCATTTTATGAAAGACAAACAGACGTAGCACTGATACTACTCGTGCCTCTCTTCCTATGTGAAACGCCTTCAATAACTCTCGCGCTAATGCGCTACAACTCCCGCATAATGATCTCACGAAGCAGAGACTTACATCTGCAGGGTACACACTGCGGAGGTAAGTGTGTATTTCCTTTATACCTTAAGGATAATTCATGCTCCCGTGTTCGGCCGTTGACACATCGCCCAGTTTGGCTTACGTACCTCGTCCCACACGAGAGCGGTATTTCGTACAAAACGCTTGTCGTGCATTTCACTGAAGGTCTGGTGTGCGCCTTCTGGCATGTGAGCTTTTTGTCAAAGCGGCTAATTCTCGGACACAGTCAACCAACTTGCGTGGCGTCGAGAAGACTACAGGCACACGTTATCTATTGGCAACCTTCTTGAAGTCGTGGGAAAGTTGGCGGACATAGGCATTTCACTTTAAGAAGAGAGGCACGAGCTGTACCAGTGATAGTCTGTTTATTTTTTTTCCAAAATACGATGCAGCTCTTTGATATGCCAGTGTCACTGTTTTTTTTTTTTTTTTTTGCTGATACTGACGCAGGCATGCATTGTTCCATTCTCCTGGTCTCACCTTTCGAATAAACAGTTAAAGCTTATCGCCCGACCTATCCGCTTGCTCCTTTTTTCTCGTGTCTTCCTTGCCTAGTTTGCGCCAATAGTTTTGCAGTTCTCTATGACCTCGAAGTGCACACGATGCTTGACTCTATGCTGCCGTGTCAAGACGCCGACGAGTTGACAACTGATGCCTCAGAATTTCAAGCGTGTGCCGAGGAAGCTGGGCAGCTCGCGCGACTGCACATTAGCCAGCAGCAGCAGACAGATGTAAGAATGAAAAAATGGGCTTGTTGGTTTAACATATTTGAAGTTTAAGGTGGGAATAAGACACGGACGAAGATAAGGAACGCACACACGGAGCGCCACTTCCAACAAAGATTTATTTCGAAAGAGCACAGAACATATTTATACACCACGCGCGCCGTCACCATGCCTCAATGCGCAGTCGCATACAATTAGCGTAACTCTTTTGGCGATAATGAAATGGAGGCAACGCTAACGCATAGATCACCTCATTCAATTATTTTCTTGGCCTCAATAATTAGTCGTACTGATTTATCGGGGCTTCGGCCGACTACTGCGCAGGCGCTAAAATCAGGAACGCAATGGCAATCTCGGCAGTGTATCGCGAGGTGGCCCTCTCTGCCATATCTGACGTTGTTATTATGCTGTCTTAGCCCGTCATTCAGGCATTGTTTGTTTGGCCTACGTAACTTATACCACACGGCAAGGGGATCTCGTAGACCACACCCTTCTGACAGCTGAAATACTTGTTCTTGTGGTTCGCAATGCAGGCCGGAGCTTTCCTGAAAAAAGGGTTAGTCATCTTGCAGAGCCTGGAAAGTTTTAACGGGCCAGAGAAGACCACCTTCACATCAACATGTTCGGCAATCTTTTTTCAAATTATGGGATACGCGGTGTACATAAGGGATCGCAGCAAGCTTAACGTTGCTCTGGGGCGGCTTCTCACTTACGTGGCGGTTCCGCGACTTCCTCAACATCTTCTCGGCCACAGACACCAGAATGTGCTGTGGGTAGTCTGCCTCCTCGAGACGGTCAACCTCCTTGAGGAAATTGTCAGCTGCTCTGTGTGGGCAGGATTTCTTAAAAGCATTCAGCAGGCACATGTTGGCGATGCTACGTTTGACAAGCTTAGAATGGGACGAGCTAAAAGGTAGCAGTGGTTTGTTTGCACGAGGCTCATATTGCCAACATGCATGATCAATTGCTAAAAACAGTCTGAGATCTAAAAACCTTATAGTCGAATCGACCGAAAGTTCGTGTGTCACTATTAAGGGAGATAAAACATGCCTAAAAGTTGTCAAGGTGTTAGTGACGACTTGGTCGGTGTCCATGAACTTTCTTCTATGAGGACTAAAAAATCCTCTACGAATCCGAAAACCTTGATAACACCGCTACGTTCGAGAAGGCTAGAAATGGTCCTCCCAGCGCGAGGTAAAAACAGGTCACTTAAAAAAAGTGAAGCTAAGAAGCTCGGTGAGAGTATGAACCTATCAAAGTTGGTTAGGGACATCAAAAACAGCAAATCAGATAGTCTCGAGGTCTTCTTCAGTGCAAAGACTCACAAGGAGAGTTGCCCGCTCAGAGTAATCGTGTCAGAACGTAACACTTGGCAGAAATGTCTCGCCGTCTTCCTGCTCGATAAGTTCCGGCTTCTTACGGTTGACGATCCCTATAAGGTGAAAGATTCCAGTTAAATAGTAAACTTTCTTTCCAGTCAAGCAGGGGTAGCCCTGGACGCTTTTTCTATTGACCTGAAAGACTTTTATTATTCCATGCCGAAAAATGCGTTGCTTCAGTGCGTCCAGGACAGCGTAGACCGATACGGCTCCCTGTCATTTCAAAATGACGCAGGTATACCAGAGGGAAACTTCATCGCAACGCTAGAACTGTATCTGAGTTCGACCTATCTGGAGTGGGACGGCAGCCTATAC
>NW_023615599.1:0-14425 GCF_013339695.2 Rhipicephalus sanguineus | reverse complement strand
TCGGCGGTCACACTCTGCTATACTCCGGGATCACTCTTTCAACCCGGTTTCCGCCTCGCATCGAGGAGTGTCTCGTGCGGCCGTTGCCGTGCCTGTTATGGATGTACGACGAGACGATTTCGCTTCGGAAGGAGAGGACGAGAGATTACACGCGGGACACGTCTGAAGAAGGAAATCGAGTTGCTTTCCTACGTGTGTTCCCTTGCTTTTGTAACGGCGCTGCTGCGAATGCTAGTGAAGGAGGAATTCGAGCTATCCGGTTCCTCGTTGCATTCGTTCAAAGTTCGGAACGAGCGTTGCACGGAGAGCTCATGCTGCTGTCAACGCTTTTAATCGATATACAATGTCGGATGGAGGTCAAGCGTTCCGCCAGGCAGGGACTTCAAGATTAGTTGCGGCGAACTAAAATGCGCTGCTCGCCAGGTTTGCAACTTGATCGTTTTCTCTCGAACGCTCGATTTAAAGGTCAGCTGCAGCGACCATTTTTCACTCTGCAAAAAGCCGATTTATAGGCGGCCTAGGTGCAGATAACGCTACACCGATTATAATACGCGGCTGCAAGATTTTTCACGGCCATATCATTACTTACCCAATATATACCACCAATACTTAGGCTTCTGATCCCAGAAGCCTAAGTCAAATTTCGTTGCGCTTGGTCTTTAATTCTGAATTGTTAGCGTTAATTAGGGCGACTGGCTCAGGCTTAATTTGTGTAGTGGGCCGATCTCGAGGATTCTAGAGGGCCAGTGTCAGTAGATGTCGGGTTCGCTGTTACAGGGTCAGCGGGAAGGGATCGGCCTCGTTGCGGCCAGCGTATAGGGTACGTCGACGACGCCCGCGGGGTCCCTGGCCTAATTGAATCAGCGCGGCAGCGTGAGTCAGTCCGGTCCTTCACGGGCTTTTGTCTATCACAGGGGCTGGGCTGCCTGCCCCGTGCGGTAATCCGCGACGATGACCGCACGGATGCGGATTAGGCAACCAGCGTGGTGTTGCTCCCGGCCTAGTCAGCAGAGCAACACGCAGTCGGGTGCCGCGGGTGGCTCTTTGTTGTCGTTGCTGACCGTAGCGGCATCGCCTGCCCGCTTCTCGTCGTCGTCGTGCTGTTGCGAGAAAACACGCTTAGTTTTCTTTCGCAATCTTTGTTTTCTCTCTTTGATTCCTTCGTTGCTTTCGCTTCGCGGGAGGCAGGGTTATTTATTGAAGATTGGGCGCTGCGATAGTGTCGCTGCCCGGCCCGATTTCGTGGTGTCCGTTGAATGAGAAACGACCTCATTCGCGATAGCCATCCTCTTCTCGATACTGTATACTATGAACCACAATCAGACAATAAAAAATCGTTCAACGGGGGTGTCCCTGGAGCAATCCTTCCGACAAGTGGTCATGTCTTCTTCAAGGAGTCGCTGCCTTGAGGACCACAATGTCACTTGTAGAAACGTCTTCGTAGCAAAGTGCGCGAGACCTTCAAGAAAGCACTTCGTTGTAAAAGGTCGCGCACCGTAACTGTCTCAGTATTGCCGGGAAGTTTAAATTCCTCGTTGTGCAAGTAATTTCGTTGTGGAGGAGTTCGTGTGCGCCACCGTGATTCTGTAACCGTGCTGCTTCACGGGTACTGCTCTGTGCTATTGTCATGATTCGTCACCATGGCTCGCTTTTTTTTTTTACAGCGAAAGCTGTTATGAGATCATTTCACCGGCCGTTTTTGGCGCCGTAGTTGTCCGCCGCCGCCGCCGCCGCCGGTGTCCGTAACCAGTATCGCTCGAAATAAGAAAAAAAACGAAATAAGAAAAAAAACTCCAGGATGGAACGAGGTTCGAACCTGGGCCCCTCTGCGTGGGAGCCCAGTACTCAACCTCTGAGCCATGCCGGTGCTTGAAACTGCTTTGCAAAAAGGTCCCTATACAGGCTTCATGTCGGAAAGGAACCACATTAGCATATGCAATATAGCGTGGTAGAAGAGTAAAATAAGCACCAAGCGTCCGCACAACGCGAATTCTGTAACCAGGCACCATAACCAGGCGTCACACAATGCGAATTGCGCAACGAGTAGGTTGTTGAATGCTTCCAACCCATTACAAAGGACTCTGCCATAATTCTTCATCGTCATCAGGCACAGCATCAACAAAGTGCGCATATGCAGTGATTCCACTCCTGCGCCAACTGTGCCAAAGTGCGCCAATTGTATTTACTGCGCCATCCTGATAATATCGACGAAATTTGCGCCAAACTGCGCCAAAGTCCGGGTTTGGGGGCGTCTATCACCGGCAATCGCACCGCCGGCGCGTCAGAACATGTGCAGCTCGATCTTGGGGCTGCCAATAAAGTCGCAATCATGGACCAAGAATTATTCCGCTGAATAAATAGCGCTCGCGCGTGCGTTCCTAGTAAGCCACGATGCCATGCACGGTGCCGACGCAGCTTCTGTTTTGCAAATCGGCTCGACAGCAAAACGCGCTCTCCGCAGAGGCTCGTGACGTCTAGGCCTATCGGTAGCGAGAAAGTGCGACGGCGATTCATCGGCGGACGTCGTCTGTTCCAGAAACGCTGCTGTAGCTCGTTTCAAGCGTCGCATGGCACGTAAGGAAAGCAATATGTTCAGTAATACCTACATGAGTGCCGCTAAAATGTCTGTCACTTCTGTTTCCGGACATCGCGGAATGAAATCTGGGATCGCTCGCAGTAGATATATGGAGACAATATCGAATTTTCCTTGCTTCGCGTTTATGGAAGAGCACGCGAACGGTGGAAACGCGTTGACACTTTTCCTCAGATATACTTTACCATGGATCTTCATCCAGAACAGCTTTTTCGTAATTCCTTCCGCCAGCACGCGTCCGAGTTTGTAATCACTCTGCGGTAAATACCCCCTAAAAGGCCCTGCCTTTCGAGCTCACGTGCTAGGGTTCCAATTCGAATTTTTTTGCTTGCTTTTTTAAAAATGTCATCTTATTAGTAAAATCATATCTCCTGGTCGGAGCAGCCGCAAATGCGCAGCTGTCAGTAGCGGGCCCGTCGCTGACGGCCCACAGTGAAGCGGCTACGCCATGTTACACGTCTGCCCTCGCTTTCGGGGTCAATAGCTAACGGTTAAAAAAACTCAGTTTCGCTTAAGAGTGACGCAATGAATGCGATACCAAAAAATTGTATTGTGAAACGAAGTAAGACTAGCAGCTAACTCTTGTGGATCCGATCTCGCGTAAACTCAACAAAACGCTGGTTTAAGGGAATATGGCCCCTCCAGGAACCGAAGCGTTTTCTTGCTCCGAGTTCTCTAAACGCGAAGTAAGCGTTGGGAGCACAGCAAGTTTACGAGCCGTCTCCTGATGCCTCGAATAGCGCGCCGCGCAAGCGACTGCGCCCTTCGAACGATGCGGTCCTCCCCCCCTCCCCCTTCCGCTCCCCTGGCGTCCTTCATGCTCCTTACGAAGACGGGCGTGGCGTTTCCTCTCTGTTGATGAGCAATCGACGGCAGGCCCGCACGCGGGAAGATGTTATCTCATGCGCTGTCCGTGCGGCGGAGACAGACGGCCGGCTAGTTTAATCTCCGCTTCAGCCGCGTTCGTCGCCAGCGCTCGCGAGCTTTACCCGCGGCTAGAATGCGCGTGGTGATGTTATTAATTTGGACTTTATACGGAAAATTACGGCAACGGCGACGGCAAAAAATCCGCCGAGAGTGTCCATATAATTGCTATCGCAAGGGTCAATGTATGGGGCAGATTTGCCCCCCCCCCTCTTAGTTGATTAGGGGGGGGCCTCCCGCTCCCCCCTCCCCCTCCTGTGCGCACGCATATGCTCCTGAGATGATTTTTCCATGAGATTTGCAATGAAATCGAAATATTTCTAGCCTTCATAAGAGCCCCATAATAATACTCAGGTGCTTGAATGTTAATGCAATATGCTTCTGTATTGCACTCCAGGATATATAATTCGCTGCTCCAAAGTGCTCCCAGATGCAAAATTATCTGCTCCAAAGTGCTCCAAAACGGAAATTTTGCTGCTCCAAAAATTGCTTCCAAATCAGAAGTCCTCGGTAGCATCACTGATAATGCCTGACATGCGTATAGCAGGTACCAACGCTCTCCGTAGAATGACGAAAATGGCACAGTGCCTGCTGCCCTACTTCTAAAAAATTACAATGATTTATAGCGTAGTGGGTTCCTCACAAGTGCACTTGTATTGGTTGCCAAGGAAGCCCATAAGCGCATGATCCATTTCCTCGGGGTCTCAGTAAAGTTCTTCGCCCCCCCCCCCCCGTCTCTCTCCCACGTCAACGTATGTTATACAGCATGACGGGAGAGGGAAATAGTGACCGGGCGTCACCCAATGCAAATTACATAAATGGTGGGCCGTTTAAAGATTCCAACCCATTACAAAGGGCTGAGCCATAATTCTTCATCGTCATCAGTCGTCGCGTCAACAAAGTGCACAGGATGCCTTACTGACGTGTAGCTGGTGCCTCGCTTCTCCGCAGAATGACGAATAATGGCTTAGTAGGTGCTTCCCAACTTCACAAAAAAATTGTGATTTATGGCGTAGTGGGTACCTTTCTAGTGTACTTGTTTTGTAGCCCCAAGAGAGCTTAACGGGCTCTAGAAACGCTGCTCTTCCAGCTTTCGCTGTGACTGTGCTGCGGTTTCAGCGCAGGCCTGGCGGTTTTTTTTTGTAGACGTTGGTACTTTTGGTACGACATAAGTTCATATAGCAGAGCAGATCTTTTTATGTATATATGCTCGCCCCTTGCGCATCGTGTGGTAGTTCGTTTGAGGCAGCCAGCGTGCGCATCGCTAATTAAGTATTCAAGAAGTTTAGGCCCTAGCTTTCGGATAAAACAGTTGGCGACGAGGATGGGATCCGTGCCAGTTTGTTTGTTTTCTAATTTTTTCTTCATTTCGGTTGCTCACCGCATTTCCAAACTTGCGTCGTCAGGCACATCGAACAGCGATGCGAACGCGTTGGGGCACCAATTAGCCTCGTTGTTCTTCCGCCGTGTAGCGTGTCGCCGATCGATAAAAAAAAAGAAGAAAAAAGGAACAAAAATCGAAGCCACAGCCTTCGTGCATGCCCTGTACGGTCTGCTGCTGCAGGCCTGCCCTCCGGGGACGGAGCGTGAAGATTGGGCCTCGCGTTAGGAAGTGTAATTGCTCTACCAACTCGCGCCGCCATTTTCACCCTCACCCACTGTTCTCGTGCCCGTCCTCGCATCTGTTCACCCCCCTTCCCCTTCAGCTCCTCGCCTCTTCGCCTAGGAACGAGACCGGCATCCCGGGAGCGTCCGGATGCTGTTCCTGTTGCGTGTTCACCGTCTGGCGTACCCGAGGGATCGCTGACGCCGCTGGAGTGAACCGTGTGGCCTCCTCTCTTTAATGGGGGAAGCGGATGAAGTCCTACATGCAGTCTATTTCGGGGGTTCCCCGCCGCACGCGATCCGCTGTTGTCTGATGGTGACGCCGGGGGGTAGGCCTCGTTGGCTGACGACGACGGCGGTGCTCTCGTGCGTGCTTCGAACTGAAACCCCGCGGGGGGTTGCACTTCCACAAAAACACTGCTCTGTTTCTTAGTTTACTCGGCTGTCTAAACGGGCTTTCGTTTGCAGCGAGATGCGCAATAAGGGCGACTTTGCAACGAGCGCAGAAATAGATACACTTAAGCGAGGGAGGTTTTTTTTCTTTTCCCCGAGGTTGATGAAATCTCGCTTTGCGTGGATAAGAGCCCGGTTGCTCGTGTGCAATCGGCACAACCGAGTCGGCAAGAGGGTGCCTCGTCTTTTCTGCTTCCTTTAGTTGCGTCAGTGACCAAACGGGACGACTCGCCGGTGTAAGTCACGTGACGTGGTAACTTGACCGCCATATTTCGACCCACATATCGGGAAGAGGCGAACGTTGAGAGCGAGGGTAGAAGTGCGGCGATTAACGAAAGCCGTTGTGAGGCAGTAGACCGTAATTGCGTAATTGTTTCGGATTCCCTGTTCACCCTCATTCTCTTTCATGTTCTTTATAAAGAACGCCGCATTGCGGTGTTCGTGGTTGCAGTTAGTCGGACATCGACACGACTGCGTTCGTTTCCTTCTCTTTTCTATCATAACGACGCCATTAGGCGCGAATGCCGAGATTATATATAAACGAAGGCTGACGTGATTACGTGACCCGCCGTGGTGAACTATATAGTAGTGGTTATGGGGCTCGACTGCTTACCCGAAAGTCGCGGGATCGAAGCCTGTCCGCGGCGGCCGCATTTTGATGGAGGCAAAAATGCTAGAGGCCCACGTGCTTATGTTTGGGCGCAGGTTCAAAATTTCCGGAGCCCGTAACCGCGGCGTCTCTCGTAATGGCATCGTGTTTTCGGACGTAAAACCACAACAACTGTTCTGTGTATGACGTGATTACGCGCAGTACTGATTCACTCGTTAGCTCCACACCTCACGCGGCGACCTCGTGCGCCCGAAACGAGGAAAACAACGTGTCGCGCTCGACGCGTAACACTCACCGAGCACGCGGCCGTGACACACGGCTGCGTGCGTTCGTGTCGTGGTCCGCCCCACACGGCGTTCACTGCCTCCGCTCTGCTGGATCGGAGCCAGCGGGTCAGCGTGCGTGCGATACGCGGCGCAAGGCTGGCTGGCTGGCTGCTTGCGGGCTCCGGCCGTGTCTCGCGTGCCTGGCGAAAGAGTCGGCGACCGCGCCGCCGGCTTTCGTCACTCGTCGCCAATGTTTTGCCTTGCGCGTTGCACTTGGTGGCCCCCTGCAGTGGCGACTGCCGCGCGGGTTCTTTACGTTAGAAAGGTGTTTCCGCCTCTGATCCCGCGTCACTTGCGTGGAGCTGCCTTGGAATAGAACGCGTCAAGTGTGAGTGCGCATGTGTCAGCGAGTGATGACTCTTGCTGGAAGCAAGTGCGTGGCGGACGAGTGATTTTACTTCGGTGCAGTGCTCTCAAGCTGCCAAACCTGAGATGCTTGGGTGGGCGCAGCACGGCAGACGGCGCTTACGTCGTTGTCGGCCAAGCTAACGCAGTCGCATTGCGTGGGCGTCGTGGTGTTTTTACGATGGATATATCACCTGCGTGGTCACCGACTCACTCACTCATGCGCAACTGCACAGACGAGCCTATCAGCGGCCTCACCTCCGGCCGTTGAGCTTGAGGCAGCAGGGTTGACGCCCCACATACGTTGCGGTGGGACACAATGTAGACGGAAATTCCTGAGTGTGTGGGTGGTTGCCGCTTTTAATGGCACGGGCTCTTCGGATATAAAAATTGGTCTTTGCGTGAAGTTCGCGTTTGAAGTCTCCGCACTGCACCCCTGCCTCGATCGTACACACGCCCGAGAATTCGATCGCCGACGCCGACGGTCTCACGGGCAACCTTTTTGACCTCACTCCTTCTCCCAACACCGGAGAAGGGCGACGCCCATGTTTTCCGGTGGAGGAGGGTCAATGTGTCAGCGGGGCGAAGCGTCGACGACCGCTTTCGCAGTTGTTTAGCTCGCCCTCCCGTCGAGCCATCTATCTCCGAGGGCTCCGCCGTGTCTCGGGGCGTTTTCTCCTGCCGAGCGACGATCATCGATTTCGGAAACCTTTCAGGGGTCGAAAGCCGCACAGCCGAGTCACAGGCTTGCCGACGTAGCTGGTTTCGAACGGAGCATTCGCTCCGAGGGGGCAGGGAACCCGCATGTATGTATATCCATCGCTTGGGAACCCTCGCGAAACCTTTGAAGACCTGTCTTTTTCACTGCCCCACCTGCGTTTCGCGGTTCGATCGCGATGGTGTGCTTCTGAGTCCTGAAACTTGCTGCGTTAGTCACGTGTATATGTATATACGACAGAGATGGAAGAGGCAGGGATTGTGCGTGGGCGCTTTCTCGGGGGGTTCACTGGCTTCTAATATTACGTCACTCATCCCTTGCACTTTTTCCTATTGGCGCTGCGCACTCGAAAGGCCCACCGCATGCACGCGATTGTCGAGCGACAGCGACAAACGGGCTCCGTCGCGCTGTCGCGTCGCGACGGGAGCACCCGCATGTTCGCGACAGTGTCACGGTTGTTCGATTGAAAACTATTGCGTGCACGCAGGTAAGTTGCGAAAAAGAATTACGAAGCAGATGAATGACAACATGCCAAATTTATTATTGTCTCTTGTGAGATAAGGAAGGCAGAAAAGCGTTTCGTGACTCTCTTTTTTTTCGAAATCTTATGTTTAACCGCGACAGTAGTATCTGCTGTGATCTCGAGGGGGTGCCCGGAAGCGTACGCTACCTAGCCTAATACGTCGCACTTTGCAAACTGCGTTATGTTAGGGTTAGTCACGAGGCGCATCTCTACAACGTTTCCTCTTGCTGTCGTGCAACGTTTAAGAAAAGCAGCAGCGCTTCACATCGCTGCCTCGCAAGGAGAATGGCCACCTCACACGACGACGCTGACATTCCAGCAAGCTATACCACCGACAGGGCTGGGCAAAGATACTTTGAAATTGTATTGCGATACGATACACGATACTCAGGCAAGAAGTATTGGAGATACAGATACAAGATACTACCGTTATAATTGTATCCGATACGATACTTGCCAATTGTATCTTAAGATACTTCGATACGTTCCCAAATTTGTTATTATGGGCCCTCATAAAGTAGTGGCCAGCGCTATGCACAAAAAGGTGTACTTGAAAATTTCTTTAATGTGACTAATTTTGTTTCATTTTATTGAAATGCCTGTTAGTATCTCAAAAGTTTGTCCTTCTTGCTCAAAGTACATTAGCTTACTTCCGACAGAACTTATTGGTGCTTGTTTTCGCTGCTTAACTGGACAGCTCTTCACTGACAGAGGCTCTTGCTTGTCATTTTTGTAATTGATGAGAGTCGCTGCTCAGCTTGCCGACCAGATAGCCATGCAGTCGCCATCTAATCACAAGAACTTCAATGAGAAGCCTTCACACGATGACGTAAATACCGGTGTGGAATTTACCCTGTCTGTAAAAGACCATTTATGCAATACCGAATCACCGGTGTACAGCAGCAACAACGCTGCTAGCGACATTTTTCCGTGACGCATTGTATATACCTACGTATAGAGCTCATAAAACTGCAATGACTTTTCATGTTCTACTTATCTGCTGGGCGTAAAACGTTCGTTATAAATATTCTCACTAATGTGCAATCTTAACAATTTTTCTTCAACGAGAGAACATGTGTAACCCAGAAATGCCTAATACCTATTGTATTATCACGTGGTGGCGACGATGAAGAAGGTGGCAGTCACTCTGGTAGAGACGAAACTGCTCATTGGGCAAGCTTGCGCCCAGAAAATAAGTAACTCAATGTACAAGCAAAAGACGCAGTACACTGATAGCGACAATAAAGGTCGTTGGCCTTCGATATTCTGATCATCGGCGGAACGCGTGGTCACATCAGCAGTCGAACCTTCCAGCGTTACCGCTGGCGATCGCGTAAGCTCCCGAATGAACTACAGTGCTCGCATCCTGTGCATAATTTTATTAATATCATCACAAAACCACGATATGATTATGATGGACGCCCTAGTGGAGGGCCACCTGGGGTTCTTAGCGATCACCTGGAATTTCGACCACCTGGGGTTCTTTAACGTGCCCTTAAATCTAAGTACACGGGCCTCGAGCATTTCGCTTCCATCGAAATGTAGCCGCCGTGGCTAGGACTCGCGCGTAATCTTAACAGAGCAATCTGAAACAACCGCGAATATTCCGAAACATCGCGGCGCGGCTTGAACCAAGCGCTGCTAATGATTTTTGTGCGGTTTAAGGCCGATCACACCAAAATAAACAAATAAGAGCGCGTGGCAGTATAGTTGCCCAAATCGTCGCAGCACAGCGCTGCTATTCACGCTATTGCCACATATAGCTCCGATTACCTGACGATTAGCAATAGTAAAAAAAAATTAGGGAGGCCTAAAAAAAGGAAAACAAATATATGTAAATAACCTAGAAAAGCCGTTTTGTATCGAACATTCCTCGTGAATAAGTATTGAAACACGATACAGGCGTCACCTCTAATACCTTTGTCATTAAGCATAGAAGTATCGTCAGCTTACCTGTTAATGTAACAATAAAAATGTTTAGTGTCTATGAAAAATATTACTAAACGGCTCGTTGGCACGCTCACGAGAAAAACAGATCCTTTGGTACGCAATGTTTCTAGAATCCCCTTCCTAACAATTTTCAGGTAACTCCTATTTATTTCCATAATTATATTGCAAGCTCAATTTTTGCTGTTTTACTAGTAATAACCAGGATGTTTGGTACTGTATACTCAGTGTGCTCCTACACAATTACATAATTACATAATCCCACATAATTATATATTTACTTTCAAATCGCCTTGGCAGAACAGTAAACTCATGCGAGATATAAATGTGTAAACAATAGCAGAAATAAAGCAGACAGTTCAAAGTAAGAATAAAGCAGAGAGCTTATTTTGGAAGAACGTTGCACGAGAAAATAGTGGCTGTGACCAGACCGGAAAAAAACAGTTCAGAGCCCTTGGTAATGTACAGGACGCAAAAGAAGGACATTGTAACTAAGAAAGCACTTGTGATAACACTCAATTATGATTTCAGAAACTCTTTGAAATAAAGATAGGCAGGAAGGTAACAATAATAATTTTAGGGTTATACGTCTCAAACCACGGTATACGATTATGAGGGACGCCGCAGTGGAAGGCTCCGGGAAATTTCGAACCACCTGGAGTTCTCTAACGTGCACTAAATCGAAGTACACGGGCCTGAAGTATTTTCGCCTCCATCGAAAATGCGACCGCCGCAGCCGGGATCGATCGACAGCAGGAAGAAAAGATAGGGTACACGAACATATCTTCTGCTAGGTAAACGCTTCATCTATTAGATCTAGCATCGGTACAAGTGGTGCTATAGTTAGTATCTTATTTGTACATAAGTCAATCGCATGTAAGTCGAACTTACATCCACAAGATTCTTCAATCGCTGATGCGTGAAAGCCCGAGACTCAAAGCAACCCTATGCTTCCAGATTTCGTAACGAAGCACTATGCAGGCGAGTGGCATCAGAATTTTCGCGATAATCGCCCTCAAGCATTGTGGTGCGCGGCACTGGACATGGATAAGGGTAAGTATCATGGTTCTTGGCGCAAGAAAAAAGCAAAAAAAAAATCGAGGAAACGAAAGGCACGTGAGCTAAGAATAGACGTTCACGCGCTTGTTCTGTCGAGACTACGCGAGCGCTGTCCATGCTCCTTCTGCTTCACCAAAAGGGACGCGCAGATCTCATCGGCTGCCCTCATTGGGGGACTCTGGCGGAAAAATAAAATTATGCCACTGCGCTCAGTTTTATTCAGGCGATTTATACCTTTGTTACATAGGCAAGTTAACCGCAGTTTCGACCAACCATGGTTAACCGCGTTGAAACCACGGTTATCGCCAACCTCGGTTCGCCCGATGTTACACGGCGCACAAGCGTCATCGGTTAAAGTGACTTGCTTTGGCGTGGCCCGCCACGGTGGTCTATTGGTGATGGCACTCGGCTGCTGACCCGAAGGTCGCGGGATCGAATCCCGGCCGCGGCGGCTGCATTTTCGATGTAGGCGAAAATGTTTGAGGCCCGTGTACTTAGATTTAGGTGACGTTAAAGAACCCCAGGTGGCTTAAATTTCCGGAGCCCTCCACTACGGCGTCTCTCATAATCCGTCGTGGTTTTGGACGGTAAACCCTAGATATTATTATTATTGCTTTGGCGTGAATGGCTCTGCGTCTGGCGGCAGTCCGGTCGTTCAACTCGGCTGTTATAGGCAGTTTTCGAATAGCGTACGCTAAGTTAGCGTTTGCGTTTGCGGCCCACTATTTCGTCAATTACGGGAGCCCGCAAGCGTACGACGCATGCGTACGACGCATGCGCAGTTGCGCGAAAAGCCAACGCCAAGCTTTGCGTACGCTATTCGAAAGCTCCCTATGCCGCGACCACTTTCGCATTCCTTGAGGTGCTCCGTAGATGACGCAAATTGTTTTCCCAAATACTAAGCAGGCTTTCCGTGGTTCGTGCATTCTAATTCGTCCGTTGTTTACGAACGCTCGCCGGTGTGCAAACGTCCTCCATGGAGGCCGCCATTTTCTCGGTTAACTGCCAAACCGAGGTCGCCAAGCTCAGTTTGGTACAACCGCCGGTTAGCGGCATAACCGCGGTTTCGCATACCGTGTAACATAAGCGAACCACGGTTCGCGTAACCGCGTTACACTAACCGAAGTTTAGGCTGTCTGTGTAACAAGGGTGTTATAGGCACTACTACCAGCTTGAAAAGCGGAGTGGAGCCAGCGATTATTGTTCCGTACGATGGTGTTTTCTATAGGAGTATCTTGTATCTTAAGATACACGATCCTTATTGATGTATCGGAAACACAGATACAGATACTCGTCTTGCGAAACGTATCGCGATACAGATACAAGATACCCGAAGAGTATCTAAGATAGTATCTAAGATACAAGTATCTTCGATACTGCCCAGCACTGACCACCGAAACATCAAAACTAACCGTCGATCAAATTAACGACAAAATACGGCCGCTGCCTCGCTCTCCGCGTGAGATGGGCTGTAAAGAGGTAGTCTATAACTTGCATTCCTTGAAGTGCGCTCCGATTAGAAGAATCACGAGCAAATTGCAACGAAGTGAGGGTCAGGGATGCTGCCATGTTGCCGGATATCGTCATGCTCACTTCCGGGCGACAAGCGATTTTTTCTGGTTTTCCAGAAACCTGGGACGCGACGGCGATGGATGGCCCTCCGCGACAGCAAATCATGTCGCTCGTCGCCGTCGCTCGAAACCGCGTGCATGTGGTTGGGCCTTAAGCTTTTAAAGGGACACTAAGAGCAAACGATTTTTCTTGCATTAGTAAAGTAGTCTTCCACGATACCAAAAACACCACGCTTGCTGCGAGAAGACGCTTAATAAGCGAGAAAACGCGAAAAAAGAAAATACAGGTGGCGACGCCACCTTGGAATTCCCGCACCATTTGCCTTGACGTCACATATTTTTAACGGCGCCTGCTTGAGCCACATAGCTCCTAATCGGTTAAATCGAAGTACATTGTCCTCTGAGGGGGCCAGAGACTTGACATAACGAGTTTGTGGTAATTTCGTCGAGCCAGTGGCGCCAAAATACGTTAAATGCCTTTTGATATCTTTACGCTCACGAATTACAAAGTTCGGCGCGAAATTTAAAAATGAAACTTTGAATTTGGTTTTCTCCTCTAATAATAACCTGTTTTTGTGAAATAAACTACACAATAGTTCTCCGAGCACACTTTATCAATCTAAACCAATTCATTGTTTCTCTTTGTGTCCCTTTAGCTTCCCGAATTATCGCTCGCAAAAAAACAAAACAAAATCAGCGACAGACAGCCAGGCAGGCAGTCAGGCAGGCAGGCAGCAGGCAGCGGCAGAGACAGACAGACAGATAGGCAGGGCAGGCAGCAGGCAGGCAGGCAGGCAGGCAGCAGGCAGAGGCAGACAGACAGACAGACAGACAGACAGACAGACAGACAGACAGACAGACAGACAGACAGAATAGACAGAGGCAGACAGACAGACAGAGGCAGACAGACAGACAGAGGCAGACAGACAGACAGACAGACAGACAGACAGACAGACAGACAGATAGACAGAGGCAGACAGCAACAGACAGACAGCAGGCAGACAGACGACAGACAGAGGCAGACAGACAGAGGCGATAACAGACAGACAGAGGGCACAGACAGATGACGACAGACAGAGGCAGGCAGAACAGACAGACAGAGGCAGACAGACAGACAGACAGACAGCAGACAGAGGCAGACAGACGAGGCAGACAGACAGACAGACAGACATACAGAGCAGAGACAGACAGACAGACAGACAGACAGAGGCAGACAGACAGACAGACAGAGCGACGCAGACAGAGGCAGACAGAAAGACAGACAGACAAGCAGACAGAACAGACAGACAGACGGAGGCAGACAGACAGACAGACAGACAGCAGAGGCAGACAGACAGAGGCAGACAGACAGACAGAGGCAGACAGACAGACAGACAGACAGACAGAGGCAGACAGACAGACAGACAGAGGCAGACAGACAGACAGACAGACGACAGATGCCGACAGACAGACAGACAGACAGACAGAAAAGACAGATGCAGACAGAGACAGACAGAGGCGACAGACAGACAGACAGACAGACGGCAGACAGACAGACAGACAGACAGGCAGACAGACAGAAGACAGACAGACAGAGCAGACAGACAGACAGACAGAGGCAGACAGACAGACAGACACAGAGGGCAGACAGACAGACAGACAGACAGACAAGGCAGACAGACAGACAGACAGACAGGCAGACAGACAGACAGAGCAGACAGACAGACAGGGCAGACAGACAGAGACAGACAGACAGAGGCAGACAGACAGAC
>NW_023615598.1:0-24544 GCF_013339695.2 Rhipicephalus sanguineus | reverse complement strand
CGTTAAATCGCAGAATAGGTCGTTCCTGAAGGATAGAAGCTTATATCTTTATTTAAATATGCAACAATCTCCAATCGTCTCCAAACGCTACGAAACGTCCTCAAAATCGCCGAATAGAATCATTTTCCGAAGGCTAGAAGCTATACGTTTAATCAAATTTCAACTAACTCCAATCGCCTCCAAACGCGACGAAACGTCGTGAAAACGCAAAATAAAGCGTTTCTGAACGGTAGATGCTATACTTTGATGAGAATTTCCGCCCACCTCCAATCGTCTCCAACACTATAAAACGACGTTAAATCGCCGACAGATAGGTCGTCCTGAAGGATAGAAGCTTATATCTTTATTTAATATGCAAACAATCTCCAATCGTCTCCAAACGCTACGAAACGTCGTCAAATCGCAGAATAGATCGTTTATAAAGGCTAGAAGCTTATACTGTTTAATCAAAAATACAACCATCTCCAATCGTCTCCAAACGCGACGAAACGTCGTGAAATCGCAAAATAAAGCGTTTTTGAAAGGTAGAAGCTCATATCTTTGATGAGAATTTCCACCACCTCCAATCGTCTCCAAAGACTATAAAACGACGTAAAATCGCAGAATAGGGCGTTCCTGAAGGATAGAAGCTTATATCATTAATTAAAATGGAACATTCTCCAATCGTCTCTAAACGCTACGAAACGTCCTCAAATCGCAGAATAGATCGTTTCTGAAGGCTAGAAGCTTATACGTTTAATCAAAAATACAACCATCTCCAATCGTCTCCAAACGCTACTAAACGTCGTCAAATCGCAGAATAGATCGTTTCTAAAGGCTAGAAGCTTATACGTTTAATCAAAAATACAACCATCTCCAATCGTCTCCAAACGCGACAAAACGTCGTGAAATCGCAAAATAAAGCGTTTTTGAAAGGTCATATCTTTGATGAGAATTTCCACCACCTCCAATCGTCTCCAAACACTATAAAACGACGTAAAATCGCACAATAGGTCGTTCCTGAAGGATAGAAGCTTATATCTTTAATTAAAATTGCAACATTCTCCAATCGTCTCCAAACCCTACGAAACGTCCTCAAATCGCAGAATAGATCGTTTCTGAAGGCTAGAAGCTTATACGTTTAATCAAAAATACAACCATCTCCAATCGTCTCCAAACGCTACGAAACGTCGTCAAATCGCAGAATAGATCGTTTATAAAGGCTAGAAGCTTATACGTTTAATCAAAAATACAACCATCTCCAATCGTCTCCAAACGCGACGAAACGTCGTGAAATCGCAAAATAAAGCGTTTTTGAAAGGTACAAAGCTCATATCTTTGATGAGAATTTCCACCACATCCAATCGTCTCCAAACACTATAAAACGACGTTAAATCGCAGAATAGGTCGTTCCTGAAGGATAGAAGCTTATATCTTTATTTAAATATGCAACATTCTCCAATCGCCTCCAAACGCGACGAAACGTCGTGAAATCGCAGAATAGGTCGTTTCTAAGGGCTAGAAGCTTATACGTTTAATCAAAAATACAACCATGTCCAATCGTCTCCAAACGCGACGAAACGTCGGAAATCGCAAAATACAGCGTTTCTGAAGGTAGATGCTCATGTCTTAATGAAATTTCCACCACCCTCCAATCGTCTCAAACCTATGAAACGACGTAAAATCGCAGAATAGGTCGTTCCTGAAAGGTTAGAAGCTTATGTTTAATCAAAAATTCAACATTCTCCAATCGTCTCCAAACCGACGAAACGTCGTCAAATCGCAGAACAGATCGTTTCTAAGGCTAGAAGCTTATACGTTTATCAAAATACAACATCTCCAATCGTCTCCAAACGCGACGAAACGTCGTGAAATCGCAAAAAATCGTTTTTGAAAGGTAGAAGCTCATATCTTTGATGAGAAATTTCCACCACTCCAATCGTCTCCAAAACACTAGAAACGACGTAAAATCGCAAATAGGTCGTTCCTGAAGGATAAGCTTATATGATTAATCAAAAATGCAACATTCTCGAATCGTCTCCAAACGCGACGAACGTCGTCAAATCCGCAGAATAGATCGTTTCTAAAGGCTAGAAGCTTATACGTTTAATCAAAAATACAACCATGTCCAATCGTCTCCCAACGCGCGACGAAACGTCGTGAAATCGCACAAATACAGCGTTTCTGAACGGTAGATTGTCCTATCTTTGATGAGAATTTCCACCACCTCCAATCGTCTCCAAACACTATGAAACGTCGTCTAATCGCAGAATAGGTCGTTTCTGATGGCTAGAAGCTTATACGTTTAATCAACAATACAACCATCTGCAATCGGCTCCAAACGCGACCAAACGTCGTCAAATCGCAGAATAGGTCGTTATGAAGGCTAGAGATTATATGTTTAATCAAAATTTCAACCATCTCCATCGTCTCCAAACACATAAAACGACGTAAAATAGCAGAATAGGTCGTTCCTGAAGGATAGAAGCTTATATGTTTAATTAAAAATGCAACATTGTCCAATCGTCTCCAAACGCTACGAAACGTCGTCAAATCGCAGAATAGATCGTTTCCGAAGGCTAGAAGCTTATACGTTTAATCAAAATTTACCAACCCATTCTCCAATCGCCTCCAAACGCGACGAAACGTCGTGAAATCGCAAAATAAAGCGTTTTTGAAAGGTAGAAGCTCATATCTTTGATGAGAATTTCCACCACCTCCGATCGTCTCCATACACTAAAAAACGACGTAAAATCGCAGAATAGGTCGTTCCTGAAGGATAGAAGCTTATATCATTAATTAAAAATGGAACATTCTCCAATCGTCTCGAAACGCTACGAAACGTCCTCAAATCGCAGAATAGATCGTTTCTGAAGGCTAGAAGCTTATATGTTTAATCAAAAATACAACCATCTCCAATCGTCTCCAAACGCTAGGAAACGTCGTCAAATCGCAGAATAGATCGTTTCTAAAGGCTAGAAGCTTATACGTTTAATCAAAAATACAACCATCTCCAATCGTCTCCAGACGCGACGAAACGTCGTGAAATCGCAAAATAAAGCGTTTTTGAGAGGTAGAAGCTCATATCTTTGATGAGAATTTCCACCACCTCCAATTGTCTCCAAACACTATAAAACGACGTAAAATCGCACAATAGGTCGTTCCTGAAGGATAGAAGCTTATATCTTTAATTAAAAATCCAACATTCTCCAATCGTCTCCAAACGCTACGAAACGTCCTCAAATCGCAGAATAGGTCGTTCCTGAAGGATAGAAGCTTATATCTTTATTTAAATATGCAACAATCTCCAATCGTCTCCAAACGCTACGAAACGTCCTCAAATCGCAGAATAGATCATTTCCGAAGGCTAGAAGCTTATACGTTTAATCAAAATTACAACTATCTCCAATCGCCTCCAAACGCGACGAAACGTCGTGAAAACGCAAAATAAAGCGTTTCTGAACGGTAGATGCTCATGTCTTTGATGAGAATTTCCACCACCTCCAATCGTCTCCAAACACTATGAAACGTCGTCTAATCGCAGAATAGGTCGTTTCTGATGCCTAGAAGCTGATACGTTTAATCAAAAACACAACCATCTGCAATCGGCTCCAAACGCGACCAAACGTCGTCAAATCGCAGAATAGGTCGTTACTGAAGGCTAGAAGCTTATACGTTTAATCAAAATTACAACCAACTCCAATCGCCTCCAAACGCGACGAAACGTCGTGAAATCGCAAAATAAAGCGCTTCTGAACGGTAGATGCTCATGTCTTTGATGAGAATTTCCACCACCTCTAATCGTCTCCAAGCACTATGAAACGACGTAAAATCGCAGATAGGTCGTTCCTGAAGGGTAGAAGCTTATATCTTTAAAAATGCAACATTCTCCAGTCGCCTCCAAACGCGACGAAACGTCGTCAAATCGCAGAATAGATCGTTTCTAAGAGCTAGAAGCTTATACGTTTAATCAAAAATACAACCATGTCCAATCGTCTCCAAACGCGACGAAACGTCGTGAAATCGCAAAATACAGCATTTCTGAACGGTAGATGCTCATGTCTTTGATGAGAATTTCCACCACCTCCAATCGTCTCCAAACACTATAAAACGACGTAAAATCGCACAATAGGTCGTTCCTGAAGGATAGAAGCTTATATCTTTAAAATGCAACATTCTCCAATCGTCTCCAAACGCTACGAAACGTCCTCAAATCGCAGAATATGTCGTTTCTGATGGCTAGAAGCTTATACGTTTAATCAAAAATACAACCATCTGCAATCGGCTCCAAACGCGACCAAACGAAGTTAAATCGCAGAATAGGTCATTACGGAAGGCTAGAAGCTTAGATGTTTAATCAAAATTACAACCATCTCCAATCGTCTCCAAACGCGACGAAACGGCGTGAAATCGCAAAATAAAGCGTTTTTGAAAGGTAGAAGCTCATATCTTTGATGAGAATTTCCACCACCTCCAATCGTCTCCAAACACTATAAAACGACGTAAAATCGCAGAATAGGTCGTTTCTAAAGGCTAGAAGCTTATACGTTTAATCAAAAATGCATACGTAATGCATACGTACTAGCCCATGAATTTCGGGCGAGCGAAGCATTGTCCAACGTTACTAGAACAAACTCAGTTTAAAAGCTCCGCCGGAGAGGCGGTCCGCGTGGCGGTCGTGAGAACTAGTGGCGCTGCAGTCACGTCTAGCTTAAGGTCCCTAGATAAAACAAGTTTTAGTCTAGCTCCCGCGGCTGGCGGTTGTTGTGATCGGCGCCACCGATGTACGAGCGCACGTGGGTTACAGCGTCGTCTGCGCTTTGTTAGCTCGTCATTTTTGCGACTGTTCTTGACCAGGCTTAGCGTCTTGTACGAAGACACGTGCATGATGTACGAAGCGTAACGAGGGCGAACAGATGCACAGTGCGGTATGCCGACTTGCTTTGCGCCGGGCTGCAAGAGCGGCTACCGCAACGACTCCGCTTCACGACACTTCTTCGGACCTGCAAAAGACCCTACGCCATTCAAGCTTTGCATCGCAAAGATAAAAAAATCACAGCATATCCACGGAGTGAATGATGATGAGTGGGCGAAGCTGCGGAGGTTCACCGGTAAACCGTGAATCTTCCGTGAATTCTGCCCAGTACATCATCACCGACGTGAGATCGGGCGCGTTTATACTAAAAGTTCGATGAGTTATGACGACTTGCAGCTCACTTTAATTTCACATGTACGCTGTGAATTTTCATTGTTTAGAAAACCATTGCTTTAGAAAACATCTGTCGTCTTTCGTTAAGCAGCTGGCGTCTTTTCGTTTTGCTTTAGAAACATCTGGCGTTCTTTCGTTTTGCTTTTAGAAAACATCTGGCGTCTTTCGTTGGTTTATTTCATCAATCAACGACGTTTTGAACAAAATTTTTATTGTTTAATCACGCACAGGAGAAACCTCACCAGGCTACCTTGGAGGTAAACAATGGCTGCTAATGGGAATGAGAGACAGCAGAAGTCGGCTTTTAGCTAACACTTACACTTCTACTTCTACTAACGTTTCCTACTGGAACATGCCAATGGCTGCTAATGGGGAATGAGAGACAGAAGAATTCGGCTTTTAGTTAACGCGCACGCTGCGAATTTTTTATTGTTCAACATCGCACAGGAAAAATCTCCCACCGGCACCACCTTGGAGGTCAAGATCTGGTACTAGCGTTACGACTGGTTACGCACTACTACTACTACTACTACGACTACGCGGGACGAACGTGTGCCGCCTTAAGGAGCTTCGCCCCTAAAAGCTTACTGCGAAATGCAAGGTCTGTGACGTTCATTTTGAGAGTGACGACATTGTGAAGCACTATCGTCGTGTCGTTGCGGGACAAGAAGTTTTGATCCCACGTGGAAAGTGGGAACTCGCGCCAGGTGCCGTGCCGCGCTCGTTCCCAGCACTTCCACCCCACATTTCAAAGCCAAAATGTTCGGGGTTTAGACGCAAATCCCCCCCCCCCCAAAACGCACGGCGTCCCGCGAAAGCCCAGTGCTCAATTTGGAGGAGCCGCCAGAAATAGAACAGCAAAACGAAAGGTAGGCGATTTCCTATATACGCTACCGAGACTGAGAGTTGCATCACACTGACATTCGATCAGTTGTCAGCTGTCGCTATGCCTTCAAAGTAGTGGATTTTGGAGAGATTTTACGACGAGGTATTGAACAAGATGTGCGGAATATTTTCCACTCGCCGGCTCGGGAACGGGCTGCTCAGAGCAAAAATTTGACACGGTACACATAGAAAAGACGAGGACCAGCGCTGGTCCTCGTCTTTTCTATATGTACCGTGTCAAACTTTTTGCGCTGAACAGTTTATTAATGGAATACCAATTAGCCCACTCCCAAACTTTGCTTCGGGAACGGAGACTTACTTGTGCAAAAGATAATTGTAGTTGACGAGCAGTTTAACTGCGTAGTGAACGGCTACAGCACGAAACGCAAACGGCCGTCGTAGAGTGTAAGAAGTGCTGCGTGCATAGAACATCTGCTCGGTGAAGTTGAAAAACTGAAGTTGAATACTGACGACTCTTCTAGCGACAGAGTACGCGCGAATAACTGCTCGGTGCTCACATCACGGCCGATCTGTACGAATTGTTTAAGGCACCGTAGAAGGATGCGACGTAGAAAGATGACACACCGAAAATACAACTATCCGCTGAAAAAACTGCTCAGAGACGGCATCTATTCGATGTAATCGCACACTGAGATTTCATTTACCGAGTTCTCGTAAAATTTTCCGATTTTGGGTCAGTATCCCTTTAACCGTCACGAAAACGTGTCTTCTAAACATTGCAAAGCGTTGGTGATGTTTTTCGAGAAAGTTTTTTTCAATAAATTGTAGAAACATGAGTACTGTTTTTCTAGAACGTTTTTGTATCTCGAGTAAGTACGCTTCTTTGTGCACTATAAAGGCTTTTACAAACGTGTTGGGTTGTTCTTGGTCTAGATAAGACGGCAGCGGCTAAAATTGTGGTGGTAGTTATAAAAATTACTCTGAAAACCCTCATTCGCTTAGAAACTCCTATGCTTGGAAGTTAAGCGCAATGTAGACAGCTCAAATATTGTCACAGGGTCGTGACGTCGACGAAGGCAGCAGTCAGCAGGTCCGAGATGAAACTCTTTATTTGCCCGAACTTGTGGCCGGGAAACTGAAAGTCAAACTCCAGCAATACACTGATAGCAGTGAACAAAGCGTCGACCGTCAATCAACTGACAAGCGGTCAAGTGCGTCGACTTTTATACAGGCGCTATCGAACTTTCCAGCGATATCGCTGGTGGCGGCGTTATCTCTCGACAAAGCTGGAACATTCGCGTGCAGCGCGCAATCTTACCAAAACGATCTATTAAAATCGCGAAGCTTCTCGAACACTGCTTCGCGGACAGCGTCGAGCGTTGATAACCGTCCTTGCTGGTCAAACCCGAATACATCAAAATAAAACAAGATGTGGGCGTGTAAATATAGACCGAACATGGATTCTTAGCCAATCAATGAACAACGCACGCGGGCCAATGCATACAGACGACCTTATGCATATCCACCTAAGTATCCACCTAAGACGACGCGCCGATAGTGGCGCAAGATGGAACTGCAGCGCCGCTAGTTCTCGCGACCGCCATTCGGACCACCCTCCTCCGCTGGCGGAGATACGGAGCTTTGAAACTGAGTTTGTTCTAGTAACGTTGGCATTGTCGATATATGGAGAAGCACTCAAGAGGGCACACCTTTATCATTTTTATAACGGCACGACACGACGAACCGAAGAAATCGGAGCCGAAGGTGTTCACTTGGGCCTGCATGACGCCCCACAAATTATGTAGCTTAAACACAGGCCGATGGTTGTTCTTTGAAGACGACTGGAAGCAAAAGTACTCTCAGTGAGTTGACAGTGGAATTCAGGTTGTATTATTTCGTACCTTACCGCTGAATCCATCTTCGGGATATCTTCGACGTGAAGTGTATTATCCAAAGGTCAAAGGATCGTGTGCATTCTCTGTCAACAAAATAATAGTGTTAAAACCCTGAGCTATAATCCAACCCTCATGGTTCACGAGGGGCCGCTCTCCGGTCTGTTAAGAACCTGCTTGCAACTCGATCTGTGCACGCACTGATCAAGTCAGCAAGAGATCCGTGTCGTTAAAACTCAACGCCACACACAAGTTTTGTAAGGTTTGAGGCCAGTTATGACGTACAAGACTAATCGAAACAAGCGAGGACACAAAACTACGATACCGAAAAGGTCGCGCGGGCAAATTTAAGTTACGCTCGAACGTGCGCGGAGCGCACCGAGTTCAGCAGACGACAGTTGGCTTCTACCGGAAGTGAGCCATCTTTTCGAAAACTCGCAACGAAGTTTTTCCATATTTCAGCCTGTTTATGTAACCACAACTATTATACACAGTGTCAACGGAAACAAGCGCATCTGATCGAAACACCGCTCTTGATTTATGTCGGCTATTGGCCAATAAGCATGCTATGTCTCTTGCGACGTAAACTGGCAGATCCGCGACGTCAACGTGCAGACGCCCCGCCCACCGACGAGAGTGAGAACCGACCTCTGTTTGAAAAGAGGGTGCCTGGGGAAACGGCAACTTCGCGCTCCGCTTGTGGCCTTTACGCGGCGCGCACGACTGTAATATTTGGCAGAGCAGTTCATAGCCGTGTCAGCTTTCCGCAGGATGTGTTTTTTCAACAAGCCCAAGGGGTGCTTCATGACCCCTTTAAAAGACCCACTAGTTACATAATTCGCATTGTGTGACGCCCGGTCTTTATTGAACTATCCCGCCACTCTTTATAACATACGTTAACGTGAGAAAGAGAGAGGGAATTAACTTTATTGAGACCCTTATGAAATGGATCATGGGAGCCTTATGGGCGTCCTTGGCAACCAATAGAAGTGCACCCCAATGGACCACACTTATCCATTGGATGTCCGATTTAGAGCCGAACGTCCACGTCCGGGAAATAACATCCGTCGTACAAACGGAGGACGTACATTTTCGGATGTAAAGAAACGTCCGCACTCTAAAATACGGTGGAAGTCCAGTGGATGTTTGATTGCGGATTTACCACCAGCGAGCGTCCCGCGGATGTCCTCCCACGGACAATAATTCGTTTATGATTTTGTCGGCGCTATAAGCACGTACAGCGGTGAGCACTGTTAGGGTGAACACGCGAGCGCGTGGCCGACGGCACTATCAGCGCCGCGTAACAGCCATCGTTGGAAACATTGCACATGCGCAGCATGTGCTTTGCGATACACTCTTTCCACCACGCGCACTGCGTCATAGATATGCTTGTCGGGGATACGCTTGCGTGCGCGCGGTGGAAAGAGTATTTCGTAGAACGCATGATGCGCATGCGCAATGTTTCCACCGATGACCGTTACGCGGCGCCGACAGAGCCTTCGGCCACGCGCTCGCGTGTTCACCCTAAGAGTGCTCACCGCTGTACGTGGAGCTAAATGCTATGATCACGATGATTTCAATAATATGTAAAACATCAGCAAAAGTCGTTTGATTTTACATTGAAAGTGACTGCCACTGCAAGTCATACTGCAAAATCACCTCCTGGCGTAGTGCTCAAGAAAATATAAAATCTTCTAACCACCTATTTTTAATTGTTTTTGGAAAACCGGAACAAAACGGCTAAAGAAAACCTCTACTCGCTGAACTGGTGTTTTGGTCGGTCTTGTCGCCGTACGTTATTGTGGCGTTTCGGTTTCGCGTTGTCCGCTCAGCTCCAATCGTCATGGCCATCAACAGTGAGAACCGACGGAACAATCGTCGAATCGAGGGAACAACGTTGCAGCTGGGCTTTTTCGCGCGCCTTTCGAGACGCTACAAGTGTCGCACCACATCAACTGTGCGCATTGGGAACACGGTGAGCGAATTTTTATTCTGTGCATGTTGGTAGAGGGCCATTTTTTGCGCAGGGAGTGCTGACGCCGTTAACAAAACTGCGGTTAGGCCTACCGTCACAACTCGCGTACTCCAAGTCAAACTTTTGTTCTAAAAAGACAGGGTGTGCAAACGCGGACCCAAGGAAGAAGTCAGGACACCACAAACGGACGGCGTTTGTGGTGTCCTGACTTCTTTCTTGTGTTCGTGTTTGCACGCCCTGTCTTTTAGAATGAATACTTACCAACTAGCTCAGCTCTCTGTTATTCTAAGCGTCAAACTTTTGTTCTGGCTTCATGCGCACGTCGCGACCACCTGACGGGCGTGCTTGCGAGAAAACAAGCAAGGAGACTAAGAAATTGATTGAAGTTTTTTCGAATTGTTGTAAACACAACCGTCTTTGTTCCGAGGATTCCTTGTTAAACGTACCGAAGCATCATGGTCAAGCGGTCGGAACAGCTCAGAAAGCTTAAATCTCATACGTGAGCTCTGAATAAGACGACTGCCGCGAATACCTAGCGCCCGTAGACACCGATGACGGGGAACAATGTAGAGATGTCGCTTGAGATCTGCTCACGTTTGTGCGTACAGTAGAGACAGTGATGAGCGCGAAAGCGAATCCCATAGTCAGTGCAAGCGCATGCAGTCGCAGAGGTGTTCCTTCCATAGACATGGGTGTCACTTCCACGCTACAGCATTGTCATAAACCAGTAGAACAAAGGTAGGCGTATAAGATGAGTAAGGAAGAATAGGCATACCAGTGTGGTGCATTAACAAGGTAGTAACAAGGCACAGATAACGAACAACGATAGGATAAGTAGAGGCAAAGAGCGCTGATTTGCTGGTGCCTATCCCGACCTTTTAACGTATATGCGCTGTTAATACCTTCGTAATGGATCCTTACCAACTCGCCCAACCTTCATGCGTGTATCCGATTTTACTGCAGAAGTGTCCTTCGACTATTGAAATTAGCTGTCTAGATCACGACTCGTTCCTTGAGGTGGTCATTCAAATAGGCTATATTGTGCGATGTCTTGATGATTATCCACAAAGCAAGCTTGCACTGTTTTGTTTTCCCATACCTCACACGTTTATAATCACTGTGCACCTTTATGTTTCTGCAGAACAAGTGGAGGCCATTGTCATTACCATTGGGTTGCAAATGATGGGAGCCATGATCAAGGGACTGTAGGTGCATCTGAGAAAAGTTCCTGCTTGGTTGTGTGTGCCTGTGCGACTGAACCTTGTGCAACTTTGGGAATCTTCTGTGGACTGTGCAACAACAAGGCATGTTCTGTAGACTGAAGGTAGCTACCCCATGGTATTTTTGCTCTTATTTTTGGAGATATTTTCACGTTCCTATTGATAGCTTGCATGTGGTTTCATGGATTCAGGTTCTTAACATGCTGTATTCCAACATGATCGCTTTGATGACATCTAGGTAGCATAATTAACCAACTTCGATGTGATCACAATGCCGCTGGATTGTTCTGGGCTCTGTGCATGCATAAGAAAGAACCTGATGTGGTGTACTGATTGATTGATTGATTGATTGATTGATTGATTGATTGATTGATTGATTGATTGATTGATTGATTGATTGATTGATTGATTGATTGATTGATTGATTGATTGATTGATTGATTGATTGCTTTATTTCGTCACAGTACAGTGTAACAGGAGGCGGAGGGAAAAGCCGTAATGACGGCTTGAGGGATCCTCCGCCCCCTTTGTGAACAATGGCAGCAGCTGAAAGGACATCACAATATCATACACTTTTTATACATAGCTTATACAACAAAGAAACCTGCTGCAATCTTCTGAACCCAAATAATTGCTACATTGTTTATACAACAAAAAGAGCCGTTAATTCAGCGACACTTAAATGAGACACATCTATACCTTTGCTAATGTAATTATTTAGAGTTCGCGGAAGAGTACATCGAAGCATCTGAAAACCATAATTAGTACGAAAGTAAGGAACGTTCCACATTTCTGTATTTCTAGTTTCATAAGCCTTTTCCTTTAAGCAAAGATTCGCCATATCTGTAAACAAAGAGTTTGAGCGTTTGCAGCTAAGACAGTACTCTCGTAGTAGTCTGTATTGATATAGGTCATTCACTTTGATTATCTTATATTTTTTAAACAGTGGGTCGCTAGGTGCTGGAACTATAGCGTTGTCTATCAGCCTCAGTATTTTCTTCTGTATTCTCAGTAATTTTGTTAAGTTTGTTTCTGTAGTTGTTCCCCAAACCAAATAGCAATAACTAAGATCTGGACCACTAAACAGCGATTTGTATATCAATAACTTCACCGAGTTGGGGATGAGGTACCGGATACGGCTGAATATTCCAGTTATCCGGCTTAATTTTAATTGAATATAATTGACGTGGTCATCCCATTGCAAAGAACTGGAGAAATGTACCCCAAGTACTTTCACTGACGTCACTATTTCTATATCTGAGCCTCTAAATACAATGTTATTCTCCAAAGTCACTTGTTGACCTTTCGAATGACAAACTACGGCTTTTGTTTTAGTTGCATTTATTTTTAACTTATTGTTACTTGTCCAGTTGTCTAACTTCTGTAAGACGTCATTAGCTTTATTAGAAAGGAATAGCATCTGATGCTGATGGGACAAATATACTCGTGTCATCTGCATAGATAATAAACTTAACGTCTGGGGAGATATGGACAATGTCATTAATATATAAAGTGAACAATAAAGGGCCAAGAATGCTCCCCTGTGGTACCCCTGAAATTATATTTTTCTTATCTGATACTAAATCATTTATCGAAACGATAACATTAACGTGATATGGCAATTACGGTGAGGTCACTGCAAGCCATGCATTGCTTCTTTTTATTGTGCCTCTGTACAAACTATGTGCGAGGAAACCACAACATTAAATACGAGATATTTTTTGCCTAAATTTCTGTTTGTCCTATATCTGTATCTATTTGTTGACCCACTGTTAGCATTGAAGATGCCAGTGCATGGTTCATACACAGTGTAGAGTGCAAGCGGTTTTTTTTAGCTTTCATTTGTCATCTGCATCGCATCACGTAGCACTATCTGGACGTCACTGCAAAGCCGCACTTTTGTGAGACCAGTATTCAGCCATCTTGTAAAATAACCTGCAAGTGCCTGTTAATATACATAATTTTACGTCACGAAGGATTCTGTTATCTTCTACATAATATACGTTGCTGTTATTGCATAGCCATACTTTTGTGAGGCCACAGTGTTATGTGCAGGGGCGTAGCCAGAAATTTTTTTCGGGGGGGGTTCAACCATACTTTATGTATGTTCGTGCGTGCGTTTGTATGTGTGCGTGCCTATATACGCAAGCAAAACTGAAAAATTTCGGGGGGGGTTTGAACCCCCCCAACCCCCCCTTGGCTACGCCCCTGGTTATGTGTATAATTTAGTGCGAGATACCTTCACGTCTTATTTTTTTTGTGTTTGTGTTTTAGTCACATATACCGGGTGTTCCAGCTATCTTTAGCCAAGGGTTAAAAAATACAATATTAGAGGCAGGTGAGTGAAATCAGTTGCAAATTGCTGACAGCCACCTTGCACACAGACAATTTTCTGTTACGTAATTGATTAATTTATTAATTAGGATTATTTAATTAAGTTGCTAATATTGGCTTTAGGCAAGAAACGCAACTTGCAAAGTTCGAGAGCGTCTTCAGAAACCCCCATTGCATAATTTGCGATAAAGAAAGTCTCACGTATACAATTTTTTCCAAGCTGCAAAAAGAACCACGTGGTTAAGCCACAGCTGAGAGCAGCATCACGTGGTTCTTTTTGCAGCTTGGAAAAAATCGTATATGTGAGACTTTCTTTATCGCAAATAATGCAATGGGGGTTTCTGAAGACACTCTCAAACTTTGCAAGTCGCATTTCTTGCCTAAAGTCAATATTTAGCAATTTAATTCATTAGTCCTAATTAACAAATAATTACCTAGGGAACAGAAAATTTCCGTGGTGCGCAAGGCGGCTGTCAGCAATTCGCAACTGATTTCATTCGCCTGCCTCTAATATTGTATTTTTCAACCCTTGGCTAAAGATAGCTGGGACACCCAGTATATTTGCTGCACCAAGAACATTTTCTTGCTACAGGAAAGGTGTGCCTTAGCGAAGTATCCCAATCAGTTTTCTACATTGTGTATACATTGCTGTATGTTGCATGCTGTAGTTCTACTTTATATAGATTAACTTTTCTGTGCAGTCCATGCTCTGGATATGCCTACAGATAATGTGTCATTGCTAACAGTCTATATTCATCACATCCAATGAAAGAGCCCATCTGTTTTTTGCATCATGTGGATTACTGTTTATTGTTGGAAACATGCCATTTCATGTCTGTACAAAATGTGTGTGTATTCCTTGTGCCCGATCTTTGTTCACTTCTATTCTGTTCCTTTAGATTGCAGTATTGTAGTTCAGGTGTAAGCGTAGTCAATTTATTCTAGTAATTTCATTTTCCTTCAGAAAAACATGTTAACATCACTGCTTTAGGTGGACAAGTAAAACAAGTTAAGGGCAGATTACTTAGTAAAGGAACACTAGACTTTATACTGTGTTAAGTGACTTCAAGGTGCATTTATTATTTCTCTTCTGTGCTACTCTACTGATGTTGAAATTAACATGTACACTTTATCTTATTTTCAATTCTTGTGGGTCCTTATCAGCTTTTAGTTAATGTGTTCATATGCTAGGGTCTACTGTGCCAGGTGTTATTATGCATACAAGTGATGTGTTTGCAGCATGCTTTTTAATAAAAATGCTGTTGATCTGCTTTATGTGCAAGTCTATGCCTCAGTCAGATTGTCACGAAAAGCTGCACAAGTCTTATTAAAAGGCTTATATGCGTTATTTCTGATGGCTGTGTACCAATGCAGTCAACATTAAAGATGTTGAACTTGCTGGGAATGCTATGGGTGTTGTTGAATGGGTTGCTGCTGTGGATCTTGTGCCCTGTGCTAATATGTTGCCACTCATCCAACTGTTACCAGTGAGACTGTCCTGTTTTTGCCTTGGGGTACTTATTAGTGAATGCAACAGCACAGTAAAGCAAGTGAAGAATGGTGCATATAATTGGTGCTCTGATTCTTGAATAGAGTACAACCTCTAAAGCATGGAAAAAGCTGAAGTATGACAAGCGATACATCAACAAAAACCAACTCATACTTCTCCGTTTTCAATGCTTCAGAAGCTGTACTCCTAACAACCTATGCACCATGCTTCACTTTCTTTACTGTGCTGTTGCATTCACAAATATGTGCCCTCAAAGCAACTAAAAGACCTTCTTACTGGTAAAGTTTCCATGGGTGACAACATATTACCTAAAGACACAACATCCTCAGCAAGAGCCCATTCAACATATTTAATGTAAGTTACATTGGTGTGCAGTCATCATAAATGTATGAGAACTGCTTCCACGTGCACCAAATTAGCCAAAATATGCATGATAAAGGCACTGTATATTAACTTGAATAGTCATAACTGTTAATTTAGATATTAGGCTTGTTAATGTGGAACTGAATGATGCATGTAAGTCTTTTATTAACCCGTGTGTGCCCAGTGTCCTACATATAGGACGCTTCTTTGGTGCACTCCCCAATACATCACTATTTCTTTAGCTGATGAGTAGCGCCACCTACAGCACATCAAGGAGGCCTCAATGAGGCCTGCTTGATGTGCGGTAGGCGGCGCTAGTAATCAACTAAAGAAATAGCGATGTTAGAGTGCATCAAAGAAGCGTCCTATATGTAGGACACTGGGCATATATGGGTTAATTAAGGCTTCAAAAATTCCGGATTTATCACGGATGTCCGCATTTAAAATCCGACAAGTGTCCCGTGGACGTTCATGTCCAAATTCATAGTCCGGCGGACGTCTGAATATCCGTAAAAGACGTGTCCAGGACGTCCAGTTTAACGCCTTTTTGTTTGCGCGGGACGGTCCGTCAGATATCCGCCGTACGTCATTGGGATGTGTACGGATGTCCACTGGACTCACGAACATCCGGCACTGATCGGATGTACTGGGGATTGTTTGTGGTCCATTGGGACTGTGAGGAACCCACTACGCTATTATTCATCATAATTTTTGTGAAGTAGGGAAGCAGCCACTGTGCAATTTTTTAACGCGATAGCGTTAAAGAGCTCGTATCGCAGAAATTCCGCCGTCGGCGTCGGCACCGTTGGTTGTGAGCGAAAAATCATCATCTTGTCCGTGACCGAAAAATCGAAAAAGCTGCAAATAAAATAAATAATAAAAATGTTGGGCCCGAGTGAGAATCGAACCCAGGCCGTCTGCGTGACAAGCAGGTGTTCTACCACACAGCCACGCCTTTCCTTGGAGCTGCACTGAAAGTAACTTTGATGCTTCCCAAAAATACGCGTCCTGTATACAGGTGTCGCAGTACGAGATGTAATATGGCAGTAATATTGCATGGTACAAGCGTACATTGCCATCGGGCGTCACAACACGTCAATATCATAACGACTTGGTGGTTTAAAGACAGCCACCCATTACAAAAGGCACACACACTACTGCGCGTATTCCCTTAAGACCACGTAGTGGGTGCATCGCAGCTTCGAAAAAGGTTCTCGCGCATAATTGCTCCTGGTTTAAAGCATTGTACCCATTACATAAGGCACACACCTTATTGCGCGCATTCTGTTAAACACTCGTAGTGTTCTAAGTGCGCACTAGGGGCAGGATATTGCTATCGCGTTCAACTCTTAAAGGCGAAGCTTAAGCGTCCCCCAATTTTGTCATTCTACGGAGAACCATGGTACCCGCTAAATACCTGTAAGACATTCTGTTCACTTTGTTGATGTTGTGGCTGATGACGATGAAGAATTGGTAGCAGACACCTTTGTAATGGGTTGGAAGCATTCAACAACCCTCTCGTTGCGCAATTCGCTTTGTGTGACGCCTGGTTACAGAATTCGCGTTGTGTGACTCCTGGTTGTTATTGCCACGCCCACTTCTTGTCTCTTACAAGAAGTACTACATGACATATGTTAATGTGGTTCCTTCCCGACATCAAGCCTGTAAATGGTCTTTTTGCAAAGCATTTTCAAGCACCGGCATGGCTCTGAGGTAGAACACTGGGCTCCCACGCAGGGGGCCTAGGTTCGAACCTCGTTCCATCCCGGATATTTTTCTTATTTCGTTTTGTTTTCTTATTTCGAGCGATAGTGGTTACGGACACTGGCGGTGGCGGCGGCGGACAACTACGGCGCCAAAAACGGCCTTTGTTGTGATCTCATAACAGCTTTCGCTGTAATGGCTGTCCGACGCTCGCCTGGCTGTCTACCTCATTCCCCGCTCGCCCTGTGAGAATTAACGGCCAGGCTAGAGGGAAGCACGATGCGCGTAGCGCAGCGTAGCTTTCCCCTTCGCGTTCCACGACGCTTTGAATGGATGGATGCAGGTTACGGCGCGGTACTTCGCCCCAGCTTCTAACAGCGACAAATACGGCAATGCAATGCATACCGAAGCAAGTGGCGTCTTTCATGGTGTCCGACAGCATACAATTGTACGGTACATAACATGTAGTACGCAAAAGTGCTCGCTCGTTATGGCAGCGCAACTGCAAATTCGGTGGCGCTAAGAAATCGCTAGAGTGGCGCACTAGCTTTTTACAAGATCGTCCGAGCGCCATCTTGTCCGTCCTCGTCTGGGTTGTTTACTTGATAGGTGCACGGTGCGTGGTCGACCGCGCTTGAGTCAGTTTGTATGGTGGTTCTAGATGCTTCAGGTTGCCGACCTGCTGTGCCACTGGCACCAACCACCGGTACAACAGCAGAAAAAATTGGCCGCGTATCTGCGTGCTTCGCTGCAAATGTCATGTAAAGACGATAGAAGAGGTGCTGTGTGAGATATGGACGCCATCTGGCAATACGTCGGGAAACATGAGTGCTGTGTTGCGTCCTGGTAGTCCCGGCGCAGCAGCAGGCGAAGACCGGCGGTGACCAACGCGACCGGCGGGGACGCCAGCCAGCCCGAAAACGCGGTTTGGCGCGAAGCGTTGAAGCAGAGAAACGTCCGCACTCAACGAGTACTCTCCACACACTCTTTTATTTACACGTCGCCTGGGTAAAACAGGAACGCCAGAGCGGCGCCCACAACCGGCAGCCTGAAGGCCGCCCACAACGCTGCTTTTTCATTTTTTAAATATTTTTTTTCACCTTCTTGGCCTTCTCAAAACTAAAGTTTTTCAACACCAACCCATGGCATTCGTACAGTGCAATACAGAACCGAAACCGAAACACAACAATGAGCTCGTGCGAAGGGCACGGAGGAAGGCAAATTTCAGCGCAGTCGCATTTTCAGCTTTGTTGAAACAGCGCTCACTAGACGACGACGAAGTAAAAGAAGGCACAGGACAGGCGCTGCCTGTCCTGTGCCTTCTTTTACTTCGTCGTCGTCTAGTGAGCGCTGTTTCAACAAAGATGAACGCATACCAACTCGCTCAAGCTTCCATTCTTATGCATTTTCAGCGCAGCTTAAGAAACTAGGGTCCTTAAAATTACGTATGTATGCATTTTCTATTAAAGGAACACGCCACCTAATACTTACCTAGTGATGTTGCACCTCAGATATGCATGATATTTACTTTTTGATCGACAACGTTCACAAGTATGAACAGCCGTACCAGTTCAAGACGGCTGGCCCTTGGGCAAGTGGTTCAACTTTGGCCGAGTGGCTGAATCGAGGGACGTGCCGACAAACAGAAAGACAGACAGACAGACAGACAGAAAGACAGACCAAAATTTCTGCGTTTAAGTTCCCCAAGAAAGACTATCGTCTTTAAAAAGGCGTTTTCACTACAGCGTGTAAAATCCGTAGCTTCCCGGAGGACTCCTAGAGGCGTTGCTGCAGCTGCTGCTAGGAGAGGAGGCAGAGGCGAAGGGTCGCAGCTGGCGGTACTTTATATTTTTCAGGGACTTTATGGGGTAGGCTGTGTGCACGCGCAGCGCACCTCACCTATCGAGGAACGCGGGACTCCATGCACGGTACTTGCGAGTGCGCCGCAAGGGACGCCCATCGGGGTCCCTGACAAACGTGGTCCGCATTCCACACGAACGCTTGGAGAGAAGCGCGTGCCTCATAGCCCGCACAACGTAACCCTATCCACTATACTATCCACCGAAATGGACTTTATATCCCCTTCGACCGCAGCGCCACCATAGTATTTTCCACACGACGCGCCTCACCCCAAGCAGGCGCGGACCCGGTTGTTCGGCCCACTCGAAATGCTCCTAGTACACTCTACCTATACATGCTGCGTGCGCCCGCGGGGCGTGCTTGGATTGCTTGAAAATAGTCTATACGCCTGCTGCCGCTACTTATATGCACATAATCGCACCGCACCATTACGTGCACTTCGTGGCGGTAAAGCTGATGTCTCCGCTCTGACGTGAGTGCCGTCGTTACGTCGGACCATGAGCTACCGTTCAAAAGCCAGTGCACTCTGAGTGCCTAGTAAGCGTGCGATACGCGCACAAGCGCTCAGTTTACAAGAAGACGTACATTCACCCCATAACGATGACTCAAGAGTGAAGGCGAAAAAAATCGGCAGATCCGACGTATACCGTGGGAATCGATGTTATGGGAAGTATACGCGGGATGGTGACTGTGGCGTCATTTTGTAGCGTTAGCTACACTTGCCTAGCCGGAGCCGATTTCGCGTGGATGGTCAGAGCCGTGCTGCGCATGCGCGAGGACCAGTGATGTCACACAGCTGGGTCACCGGAGCTGGCATCTCACGCGCTCTCCGACACCGCCGCGAGCGGCTCGCCGCTGCTGGTCTGCGCGTTCGGGGGGAGTGGCCTCGTAGGCGCGGCAGACATGCTGGCGCCGGCGTGCGCGCAGACTCCGCCACCGCTGCGCGCGGCTCGCCGCTGCTGGTCTGCGCCGCATACGAGAGGAGTGACGTCGTAGCCATAGACACAGTGGCGCCGGCGCGTGCGCAGCTATTCACCTTCGCTGTGCAGTCGCCGTCTGACACTGCCCTGACGCCGCTTGACTGGCGTTTGCAGGTGGGTAACGCCATGGAGACGGAGAGTGCAAATGCTGCTCGACGGCGCAGTAGAGCCGAGAAGCTTATCTCATCGGATCCCAAATTAGTTGCCTGGCAATTGGCGGTTCACCGTACGAAGAATGAACAGAAGAAGGCTAATGATCCTAGGCAATCTGGAAAGCTAAGAATATTGAGCTTAACCTTTGCTAACGCTACGTATATCCTGGCATAGCCGAGCTAAGCCGCTGCAAATTTTAAATGCGAAGCATTTCTTAGCGAACCTCAGGCACTTTGGCCGTTTCTATCTATCTATCTATCTATCTATCTATCTATCTATCTATCTATCTATCTATCTATCTATCTATCTATCTATCTATCTATCTATCTATCTATCTATCTATCTAGCCGCCTACGTCTGGGCGCTCTCCTGGTCGTCTCCGTAAAATGTAATATACCAAAATTGGCATAGCAGGGGATCAGTGTATGACCACGGCCTCTACATAAAAAAAAACACGGTTGATTCCTCCGTCATAGGAATCGGAATAACACGAAAGTCAAGCGTGCCCTTACAGAAGCAATTGAATGCTTACTGTACATTGATATAAGAGAGTTTGCACAATGTATATTGATGTCTGGCAGCTAATGGCGCCGTTTAACGTGTATGCACCCACTTTTATGATTGGTGGTACATCTCCATCCCGACGACTAACGTCCATGTTAAATGATTAAACAAACCCTTGTGGTAGCTGTAGTAGTTAACGGTGAAAGCGTAATCAGAGAACGAGGTGTGATAGCCAGAAGAGCGTCGCATATTGGACGTAGAACTTGGTCGCCATCCCACGGCATGTTAAAATGTGATTGAACACCATGGCCGCACTAGAGAGAAACGCTAAGCGCGTCGTGCCGCCCCGGTAGCCCGGCCGCGATTTTTCTCGGGGCGAGCGCGTGAGCTTGGAACGCGGTGTTACAGCCAGGTGAGGCAGGCGCGCATCGCAGAACTATTTTAAAGACGATAGTCTTTCTTGGGGAACTTAAACGCGGAAATTTTGGTCTGCCTGTCTTTCTGTCTGTCTTTCTGTTTGTCGGCACGTCCCTCGATTCAGCCACTCGGCCAAAGTTGAACCACTTGCCCAAGGGCCAGCCGTCTTGAACTGGTACGGCTGTTCATACTTGTGAACGTTGTCGATCAAAAAGTAAATATCATGCATATCTGAGGTGCAACATCACTAGGTAAGTATTAGGTGGCGTGTTCCTTTAATAGAAAATGCATACATACGTAATTTTAAGGACCCTAGTTTTTTAAGCTGCGCTGAAAATGCATAAGAATGGAAGCTTGAGCGAGTTGGTATGCGTTCATCTTTGTTGAAACAGCGCTCACTAGACGACGACGAAGTAAAAGAAGGCACAGGACAGGCAGCGTCTGTCCTGTGCCTTCTTTTACTTCGTCGTCGTCTAGTGAGCGCTGTTTCAACAAAGCTGAAAATGCGACTGCGCTGAAATTTGCCTTCCTCCATGCCCTTCGCACGAGCTCATTGTTGTGTTTCGGTTTCGGTTCTGTTGCACTGTACGAATGCCATGGGTTGGTGTTGAAAAACTTTAGTTTTGAGAAGGCCAAGAAGGTGAAAAAAAATATTTAAAAAATGAAAAAGCAGCGTTGTGGGCGGCCTTCAGGCTGCCGGTTGTGGGCGCCGCTCTCGCGTTCCTGTTTTGCCCAGGCGACGTGTAAATAAAAGAGTGTGTGGAGAGTACTCGTTGAGTGCGGACGTTTCTCTGCTTCAGCGCTTCGCGTTAAACCGCGTTTTCGGGCTGGCTGGCGTCCCCGCCGGTCGCGTTGGTCACCGCCGGTCTTCGCCTGCTGCTGCGTCGGGACTACCAGCAGGCAACACAGCACTCATGTTTCCCGACGTATTGCCAGATGGCGTCCATATCTCACACAGCACCTCTTCTATCGTCTTTACACGACATTTGCAGCGAAGCACGCAGATACGCGGCCAATTTTTTTGTTTGTATTGGCGTGATGCTGAGCGAGGCCGACGCTTGGGCAAAGGTCGCCACCTCGCGGTGTGCTAAGGCGTTGACAAATGTAAACTTCTATTGAAAACGCGCCGATAGAGACGGACGCGTAACGCGTTGCAGGTGCTAGTCGTGGAGGCCACAGCAAAGACGAATTACTTTACCTTACCACTCCCAGAGGTCAACACCACCCAGCCGACCGTGAGAGTGGTAGATATAAAAGGCGCGTTCGTAAAGCCTCCAGAGTCTGTGACCGTGGCGCAGTGGATAGCGTGCCCGGCATCTGTTGTTGCAGACCGAGCGGTCGTGGGTTCGATGCCCGTTGACGGTACCTTTTTTTCTTTGTCATCTGATTGTGTATATTTTTTCGACGTCATTTCCGTGACGGAAATACGTCACTGAAGTCTTGGTGGACCCAGGCATAAAACACTTTCGTGTTAAAAAAAATCACAGCATATCCACGGAGGTGAATGATGATGAGTGGGCGAAGCTGCGGAGGTTCATCGGTAAACCGTGAATCTTCCGTGAATTCTGCCCAGTACAGCATCACCGACGTGAGATCGGGCGCGTTTATACTAAAGGTTCGATGAGTTATGACGACTTGCAGCTCATTTTAATTTTACATGTACGCTGTGAATTTTCATTGTTTAGAAAACCATTGCTTTAGAAAAATCTGGCGTCTTTCGTTAAGCAGCTGCCGTCTTTTCGTTTTGCTTTAGAAACATCTGGCGTTCTTTCGTTCTGCTTTTACAAAACATCTGGCGTCTTTCGTTGGTTTGTTTCATCAATCAACGGCGTTTTGAACAAAATTTTTATTGTTTAATCACGCACAGGAGAAATCTCACCAGGCACTACCTTGGAGGTAAACAATGGCTGCTAATGGGAATGAGAGACAGAAGAAGTCGGCTTTTAGCTAACACTTACACTTCTACTTCTACTAACGTTTCCTACTGGAACATGCCAATGGCTGCTAATGGGAAATGAGAGACAGAACAATTCGGCTTTTAGTTAACGCGCACGCTGCGAATTTTTTATTGTTCAACAACCGACAGGAAAAATCTCCCACCGGCACCACCTTGGAGGTCAAAGCGTAAGACTTGTTACGGACTACGACTACGACTACTACTATTACTATGACGACGACGACTACGAGGGACGAACGGGTGCCGCCTTAAGGAGCTTCGCCCCTAAAAACAGGTGCGGCCTGCTGCGTCGCGTCGCCGTCAATGGGCGAGCGCGGGTCGGCTGAGCGGCAGCTGTTTTGGGTGAGGGCGCCACAAGCACGGTCCTCAAGGCAGACGCCGGTTTCGTGTTACTATGTGGTCGCCTCAGGATTTATGCGTGTCCATGTGCATTTTCGTGTGCTTTCTCGTGTCCTTCTTCTGTGTGACCGCGCGTGTGAACAGGTTGCCTCATGTTTACTGCGCCTGAGTACGGTTTTTTGGTGCGCGCGTGTGGCAGACGGTTTTTTTTAGCGGTGTGATGACGCGAAGCTGTTGCGTGCCCGGTGTCCAACTCGAACGTGTGAAAAGACGCTACTGTGAAGTACCACGTATTCCCATACGATCTACAGTGTCGGGAAGCGTAATATTCGCAACAGAGCACTTCCTTCTCATCACAACCGAGCGCTAGAACAGGCGCGCGCCGCCGCATCCTGAGAAACAGCATCAAGGCCACTGCGCCGACTGTTACTGCTGTTACCCACAACGGTTTGCGCAACGAAAGAAGAAATTACACCATTTCCCGCTAAAGGGGACCATGAGGCGATGCGAAGCCGTGCACGATCGCGTTCCGTTGGCGTCCTTTGGGCATGCTACCGACCTCGGTCGTGGACCGCGTAGAGGAACGCTACGCGCGTCTTGTCTTCCCTCTAGCCTGGCCGTTAATCTCACAGGGCGAGCGGGGAACGCAGTCGGCAGGCATGCGAGAGGGGCGCAGCGTAGGTGCTCATCGCGATGCGCTGGTGCTCATCGCGGCGTTGCGCAGGAGAGAATTTCGCAGTCTAGCCCGCGTTTCAGAGAAGACTGGAAAGGGGGAGGGAGAGAGGGAAAGTGGAGAGGGGCAATGTGAAAGGGAAAGTGGATAGGAGAAAGGGGAGAGGGAAAGTGAAGAGGGGAAAAGGGGGAGAGGGTATGCGCATGCGCAGTAAGGGTGGTCACGCGCACACCACCACACCACCACCGGATTGAACTCCGCCATAAGATAATCGCATCTAAAAAAGACGAGCATCAAAAGGCGCCCAGGCGAACCCCTACCCTCTCCACCGAAGACGTCGTCGCGGTTTGCGACAGCGGATCGGGAGAATTCAAAAAATCAAAGTGGAACCGACCGATCCGCAGACGAACCGGCGAGACGAATCCCTTTCCCCTAGCTGTCGCTGAGCGCTACGTGCTACGAGCCGAACATGTTCGCGAAACCGGAAGGATCCAAACGAGAGACGACGGAGGGTAGGACAGTATGGTGAAGTCGGCGAAGAAGTTTGGGGTATGTTGTTCGTGTTGAGTCTGGAGTGTCGGGCGGTCCCAGTTCGTCTTGGAATGAATCATAGTGGTGACACCAGGGGA